>NW_027248439.1:0-295958 GCF_031021105.1 Erythrolamprus reginae | reverse complement strand
GGTGCCAGAGGCATATAGAAGAGAGTGGGGATGCAGAATAGAGCAGGGTGCCAGAGGCATATAGAAGAGAGTGGGGATGCAGAATAGAGCAGGGTGCCAGAGGCATATAGAAGAGAGTGGGGATGCAGAACGGAGCAGGGTGCCAGAGGCATATAGAAGAGAGTGGGGATGCAGAATAGAGCAGGGTGCCAGAGGCATATAGAAGAGAGTGGGGATGCAGAACGGAGCAGGGTGCCAGAGGCATATAGAAGAGAGTGGGGATGCAGAACGGAGCAGGGTGCCAGAGGCATATAGAAGAGAGTGGGGATGCAGAACGGAGCAGGGTGCCAGAGGCATATAGAAGAGAGTGGGGATGCAGAACGGAGCAGGGTGCCAGAGGCATATAGAAGAGAGTGGGGATGCAGAACAGAGCAGGGTGCCAGAGGCATATAGAAGAGAGTGGGGATGCAGAACAGAGCAGGGTGCCAGAGGCATATAGAAGAGAGTGGGGATGCAGAACGGAGCAGGGTGCCAGAGGCATATAGAAGAGAGTGGGGATGCAGAACGGAGCAGGGTGCCAGAGGAATGTAGAATAGAGTGGGGATGCAGAATAGAGCAGGGTGCCAGAGGCATATAGAAGAGAGTGGGGATGCAGAACGGAGCAGGGTGCCAGAGGCATATAGAAGAGAGTGGGGATGCAGAACGGAGCAGGGTGCCAGAGGAATGTAGAATAGAGTGGGGATGCAGAATAGAGCAGGGTGCCAGAGGCATATAGAAGAGAGTGGGGATGCAGAACGGAGCAGGGTGCCAGAGGCATATAGAAGAGAGTGGGGATGCAGAACGGAGCAGGGTGCCAGAGGAATGTAGAAAAGAGTGGGGATGCAGAATAGAGCAGGGTGCCAGAGGCATATAGAAGAGAGTGGGGATGCAGAATAGAGCAGGGTGCCAGAGGCATATAGAAGAGAGTGGGGATGCAGAACGGAGCAGGGTGCCAGAGGCATATAGAAGAGAGTGGGGATGCAGAACGGAGCAGGGTGCCAGAGGCATATAGAAGAGAGTGGGGATGCAGAACAGAGCAGGGTGCCAGAGGCATATAGAAGAGAGTGGGGATGCAGAACGGAGCAGGGTACCAGAGGAATGTAGAAGAGAGTGGGGATGCAGAACGGAGCAGGGTGCCAGAGGAATGTAGAAGAGAGTGGGGGCATAGAACGGGGCAGGGTGCCAGAGGAATGTAGAATAGAGTGGGGATGCAGAACAGAGCAGGGTGCCAGAGGCATATAGAAGAGAGTGGGGATGCAGAACGGAGCAGGGTACCAGAGGAATGTAGAATAGAGTGGGGATGCAGAACAGAGCAGGGTGCCAGAGGAATGTAGAAGAGAGTGGGGATGCAGAACGGAGCAGGGTACCAGAGGAATGTAGAAGAGAGTGGGGATGCAGAACGGAGTAGGGTGCCAGAGGCATATAGAAGAGAGTGGGGATGCAGAACGGAGCAGGGTACCAGAGGAATGTAGAAGAGAGTGGGGATGCAGAACGGAGCAGGGTGCCAGAGGAATGTAGAAGAGAGTGGGGGCATAGAACGGAGTAGGGTGCCAGAGGCATATAGAAGAGAGTAGGGATGCAGAACGGAGCAGGGTGCCAGAGGAATGTAGAAGAGAGTGGGGGCATAGAACGGAGCAGGGTGCCAGAGGAATGTAGAAGAGAGTGGGGATGCAGAACGGAGTAGGGTGCCAGAGGCATATAGAAGAGAGTGGGGATGCAGAACGGAGCAGGGTACCAGAGGAATGTAGAAGAGAGTGGGGATGCAGAACGGAGTAGGGTGCCAGAGGCATATAGAAGAGAGTGGGGATGCAGAACGGAGCAGGGTACCAGAGGAATGTAGAAGAGAGTGGGGGCATAGAACGGAGTAGGGTGCCAGAGGCATATAGAAGAGAGTGGGGATGCAGAACGGAGCAGGGTGCCAGAGGAATGTAGAAGAGAGTGGGGGCATAGAACGGAGCAGGGTGCCAGAGGCATATAGAAGAGAGTGGGGATGCAGAACAGAGCAGGGTGCCAGAGGCATATAGAAGAGAGTGGGGATGCAGAACGGAGCAGGGTGCCAGAGGCATATAGAAGAGAGTGGGGATGCAGAACAGAGAGTGGGGATGCAGAAATGAAAAAAAAAGGGGAATTGCACTATATGTTAAAAGCTGGCTAAACCCAAAAATAGTTGACTGTGACGAAGAGGGTAGAATACTCATAATAGAAATCGAAATTAATTTTAAAAAAAACAAATTTAATTGTGATTTATGCTCCCAATAAAGACCAAAAAACCTTCTATAAAAAGCTGTACCAAAAAATAATAAAAATTGAAAAGGGAAATATTTGTGTGATTGGTGATTTTAATATAATAATAGACTATGATAAAGACTATAAAGGTAAAGAAAAAAGTAAAAAGAAAAAAACAATACCAGAAGAACTTAAAGATATTATAGAGGAATTCAAATTAAAAGACACATGGAGGGAAAGACATAGAGATGAATGTAAGTATACTTACTACTCACATCCGCACGACTCATGGTCCAGACTAGACATGATATGGACAAGCATAGAACTACAACAAGAGATAATATCAGCAGAAATAGAACCTAACCTTTGGGCTGACCACAATCCAGTAAGTATCACAATTAGAGGAAACCAAATTAAAAAAAAAAATGGACAATGAATACAAAAATTATACAAGAAAACAAATACAAAGAATTTGCAAATAAAGAATTAGATATTTTCCTAGAAAAAAACTGGAATGAAGACACAACTATACAAAACATATGGGACACAACCAAAGCATATATAAGAGGGATAACTATTGCATACACTAGCAAAAAAAAACAAGGATAAAAATAGAGAGATGAGAGAAATTCAAAAAGAATTAGAACAAATAGAAGCCGAGTGGATAAAAAATCCGAAAAAAACCGAACTAAAGGAAAAAAAAGATGTAATTAAACATAAAATAAATTTGATAGCACAAGAAGAAATAGCCCAGAAAATTAAAAATGCTAAACAAAACTACTTTGAACACGCAAACAAACAGGGAAGGTGGCTCGCCTATAAAATTAAAAAACAGAAAGAGAAAAAATATATTCAACAATTAGAAGATGAAAAGGGAGAAAAACAAATTGACATAGAAGAGAAAAAAAAGATAATACAAAATTACTTCCAACAGCTATATAGGAAAGACGATATAAAAGAAGAAGAAATAGACCAGTAACTAAACGAGATTGAACTACCCCAAATATCGGAGAGTAATATAGTTATAATGGATAAAAATATAACTATGACAGAACTAGAACTAGCAATTAAAAAACAAAACAATAACAAAACCCCAGGAGTAGATGGAATACCAGCCGAATACTATAAAGAAATATATGAACCAGTTAAAAAATTACTGTTACAGATGCTGAATGAAGTGTTAGACAAAGGAGCAATGCCGGAATCCTGGAAGGAAGGGTTAATAACACTAATACCAAAAGACCCAGAACAAAAATATTCAATAAAACAATACAGACCAATTGCATTACTAAATTCAGATTACAAAATTTTTACAACAATACTAGCAGAAAGGTTTAAGGGGATAATTAATGAAATCATACACCCAGATCAGAATGGCTTCTTACCAAACAGAAATATAAAAAATAATTTGAGAAACATTATAAATATTTTAGAATACTATGAGGCAAACCCTGGAAAAAATTTGGCCCTAATATTTTTAGATGCGGAAAAAGCCTTTGACAATTTGATTTGGAACTTTTTTATTAAACAACTGATTAAAATGAAATTTAAAGAGAAATTTATAAAAGCAATTAGGACAATATATTCAACACAATCGGCAAAAATTATAATAAATGACCAATTAACACAAAACATAAAAATTGAAAAGGGAGTACGACAAGGATGTCCGCTTTCCCCATTAATATTTATTTTGGCCATAGAAATTTTATTAAAACAGATAAGGTTAAACAAAAATGTTAAAGGATTAAATTTGAAAGGACAAGAATACAAAATCCAGGCGTTTGCCGATGACCTAGTATTTAACATTGAAGATCCCATAGAATCAGGGGAAGTTTTATTGAAGGAAATTAATGAATTCGGCAAAGTAGCAGGACTAAAAATTAACAAACAAAAAACCAAAATATTGACAAAAAATTTAACAAATACAGAGAAAAAATTATTAGAAGATAGATTAGGTTTACAAATAGTAAAAACAGTTAAATATTTGGGAATAAAATTAACAGCAAAAGCAATTACAATAAAAGAAGATAATTATTTGGTTTTAATAAAAGAAATTAAAAGGAAACTAGAAAAATGGAACAAATTGCCTATCTCACTAATAGGCAGAATCTCAACAATCAAAATGTCTATACTACCCAAAATTCTATATTTATTCAGAACGATACCAATTATATTAAAAAAAAGTTTCTTTCAAAAATTAAATAGAATGATTACAAATTTTGTCTGGGCTGGAAAAAAACCTAGAATTAGAATTCAATATCTACAAGATAATATTAAACAGGGAGGATTTGGGCTACCAGACTTTAAATTATACTATAACGCATCGATTACGGACTGGTTGAAAGATTGGTTTAAATTAGAAAATAAAAGGCTACTAATATTAGAAGGACACGATATGAGAACAGGGTGGCATGCCATTCTATGGGAAAATAAAGAAAAAACGCATAGTTATTTCAAACAACATATAATAAGGAATTCACTATACGCAACCTGGAAAAAAATCAAAAAAATTTATTACCATCAAATACCGAAGTGGTACTCGAGCTTGAAGGCGACGATATACCCAAACTCAAGAGAATTAAACAAAATGCTAAATTACTACCAAACACTAGAAAAAAACGGGGAATTAAAAACAAGGGAACAACTAGAGGAAATTGGAATTAAAATTGACTGATGGACTTATAATGTAATTAAATCAAAATATCAAGAGGGGAAAAATAAAGAAATACAAATAAAAGAGATAGAATTAGATAAGATAATTCTAGGCCAAGAAAGGAAAATGATTTCCAAAATATATAGATACATGTTACATCACAAAATGGAGGAACATATTGTTAAAAACAATATACATAGTTGGGGCAGAAATTTAGGTTACAGCATAAGTTTAGATAAATGGGAAACAATTTGGACTAAAAATTATAAATTAACAAAATCAACAGCTTTTAGGGAAAACACATAAAAAATGTATTACCGGTGGCACCTTCCACCAGCAACATTGGCTAGAATGTACAAAGGAATAAAACCAAAATGTTGGAGATGCAAAAAAATGGGGACCTATTACCACATTTGGTGGACCTGCCCAAAAATAAAAAAAATTTGGATCAAAATGCAGAATTGGATAGAAGAGATATTACAAATAAAGATAAATAAAAAGCCCGAAGCCTTTCTACTTGGAATTATAGATCAAAAAATTGAAAAAAATAAATATTATTTATTAATTCATATACTGACAGCAATTAGAATAGCGATAGCTCAAAATTGGAAACAACCCGAACCACCAGACGACAATTTGATAATTAACAAAATTTTAGACTGTGCTGAATCTGATGCGTTAACAATTAAATTAAAAAACAAAGAAGACTCCGAACATGATAAAACCTGGAAACACCTTTATAATTGGTTCAAGAAAAGAAATAAAACTCAAAAGAAAATACAAAATTAACAATACTTTATATCCTTTTTATTACAAAATTACAAAAGACATATATACAAAAAACCTGTTTATAAAGAAAAATCTGTATGATATTAAAGAAATGGAATATGAATGAAAGAAGGCGGATAAAAAAGAAACAAATGATTGAAGGAACAGTGACAACCTACAAGAGAAAATGGTATATACTGAGGATATAAAATGCTTCACCAGAAAATAATTTAAAATTAAAAATCATTCACAACTTACCTCCTAAAGGGGTACATAAGTACAAATATTATAAAATATATTAAGTGAATAGTTATTGTCATTAATGTACTTAAATAAGCAATTAGATGTTAAGAATCTTTTTTTGTTTGTTTGTTTATTTGTTTGTCAAATTTGTTTGTCTGTTTGTTACATGTGGATTCAGATTTGTATTAATATATGATATAAAACAGATATTGTGTGTAAATGTGTATATATATGTAATAAAAAACTTTTTAAAAAAAGAGATTTGAACTGCTGACCTTCAGATCTATAAGTCAGCTTCAGTGGCCTGCACTACAGCACTCTACCTGCTGCGCCATCCCGGCTCAACTTTCCAGCAGTTATATAATTATAATTAAAATAATTAAAATCAATTTGAAAAAAAAGAAATAAACCTATCTATCTTATATCACTATGTAATATATTCAATCTTTCTTCCTCTTTCTTTGCATGCTTCCGCCCCCCTCTTCATTGTCTAGTCTTGCTCGCTCCTCACCCCACCCACTCGACATCTTTCCGGGGCCACCGCCATTGGCTGACTCCCTCAGTGGGGCCGAGCCACCCAGGTAGGAGGGCTCGCTGGCCGTGACAGCAATGGGGGGGAAGGAAAGGGAAGCGCAGCTTTGGTGTTCATCCCCCTCCTCCTCTGACAGCCCATCTGCTGTGCTGAGTGGGTGGGCAGGGGAGCGGCGTTTGCACCAGGTGGGAAAACCTATCCGCTCCTTCCAAGCAGCAGCTGGCCCGGTGTATAGAGATGGGTCCAACCTAGCCCAACGTTTTTCCTCCCTGATGGGCCTTGGGCCTTGCGCCAGGAGTAGAGAGATTGAGCGCGCTCTGCCTCTCCGTCAGAATTGCCTCGAAAGCAGGTGAGAGAGGCAATGCCCATGCCCACCAATGGAATGGTAGAGAGAGAAAGGAAAAGAGAGAAAGAAAGGGAGAGAGAGAGAAAGAGAAAGGGAGGAAGAGAGAGAGAAAAGAGATAGAAACATAGAAGTCTGACGGCAGAAAAAGACCTCATGGTCCATCTAGTCTGCCCTTATACTATTTTCTGTATTTTATCTTAGGATGGATATATGTTTATCCCAGGCATGTTTAAATTCAGTTACTGTGGATTTATCTATCACGTCTGCTGGAAGTTTGTTCCAAGGATCTACTACTGTTTCAGTAAAATAATATTTTCTCATGTTGCTTTTGATCTTTCCCCCAACTAACTTCAGATTGTGTCCCCTTATCCTTGTGTTCACTTTCCTATTAAAAACACTTCCCTCCTGGACCTTATTTAACCCTTTAATATATTTAAATGTTTCGATCATGTCCCCCCTTTTCCTTCTGTCCTCCAGACTATACAGATTGAGTTCATGAAGTCTTTCCTGATACGTTTTATGCTTAAGACCTTCCACCATTCTTGTAGCCCGTCTTTGGACCTGTTCAATTTTGTCAATATCATTTTGTAGGTGAGGTCTCCAGAACTGAACACAGTATTCCAAATGTGGTCTCACCAGCATTCTATATAACAGTATCATAATCTCCCTCTTCCTGCTTGTTATACCTCTAGCTATGCAGCCAAGCATCCTACTTGCTTTCCCTACTGCCTGACTGCACTGTTGACCCATTTTGAGACTGTCAGAAATCACTACCCCTAAATCCTTTTCTTCTGAAGTATTTGCTAACACAGGACTGCCGATACAATACTCAGATTGAGGATTCCTTTTCCCCAAGTGCATTATTTTACATTTGGAAACATTAAACTTCAGTTTCCATTGCTTTGACCATTTATCTAGTAAAGCTAAATCATTTACCATATTACAGACGCCTCCAGGAATATCAACCCTATTGCACACTTTAGAGTCATGGGCAAATAGGCAAACCTTCCCTACCAAACCTTCCCCTATGTCACTCACAAACATATTAAAAAGAATAGGACCCAGAACAGACCCTTGTGGCACACTGCTTGTAACCTGACTCTGCTCAGAATACTCGCCGTTAACAATAACTCTCTGATGTCTACGCTTCAGCCAGCTGCAAATCCATTGAATTATCCAGGGATTAAGCCCAATCTTAAGATAGGAAGGATGGAAGAGAGAAAGAAAGAGGGACAGAGAGAGAGGAAGAAAAAGGAAGGAAGGAAGAGAAAGAGGAAAGGAGAGAGAGAGAAGTAGAGAGAAAGGGAGGAAGGGAGATATAGAGAAAAGGGAAGGGTTTTTTTGCTCCATGTAGACCAAATTTTTAATCAAGAACCCACCCACCCCAATCATTGGTGTCCCTCTTTATCAATGTGAAAATCTGGTCACTTTACCACAGGTAGAAACAGTCAGATTGTAATGAGACTTGTTTCTTAAATACATTTTCATTAGGGGAAATGTAGTGAAATTGCACTCTGGGTAATGTAATTCTATATGTGACTACATCTGCACATTCCTATATTTATTGATTGATCTTCAAACACACAGGTTCAAAGGGCCTTGTGAGAATGGGCCTAAAAACAACAACAGATGGGTCTTTGCCAGTCTTAGTTATCCTATTCACTGCCTGAGGCCAGTTAGGATTTAGAGGCCAGAGCACAGACTGACCCCTAAAGGCAGCAAGAAAAACAGCTAAAGCACAAGGCCCAGTGGAGGAAGGTCCCTGACTGCTGACTGTGGAATTCTGGGTGTTGAAGTCCATTCATCTTCAGGTTGTTAAGCTAGCAAGTTTTTTCTTAACTGCTCTGTTTGTTTGGGGGGGGGGGATGTTGGTGTGTTTGTGTATGTCTCTTTGTGTGTATATATGTGTGAGAGAAAGTTTTTTTTTTAACTCTGCAAAGTTCTGGTAACTAGTTTTTCACTAAAGTTGCATCAGCCCTTTTGTGTGGGGCCTTTGAGCTTTAACTTTCAAAATAAAGTTAAATACATGTTGGCTTTAACTCAGCAGGCGGCTATTTCAGATCTGTGAGATGCTCTGGCATTAACTGGCCCCTGGGATTTTGTCTTCATGCCAAGAAATCTCAGATTTATTTTTTTCTTCAGGCATAGTTGCCATGTATTCCCTCCAGGGTCAGTTTAAAATATGGAGCTCCCAAACCTCTCATTTCTAGATGACCGGTTTAATCCCATCTCTGCCCCTGCCATTATGTGCCATATGGGGATTATTTCCCTTTCATTTCTCTCCAGAGAATTCCCCAAAGTTGAATTATCCAGGGATCTCTCCTGAGGGAGAATTATGATAAATGTTTCAGCTCTGCTCTTTGGCTGAATCCTCCAGGGGAGACTTTGGGCAGAGAAATATGGAGTTTGGGGACAGGCAGAGTCTGTGCTCTTGCATGTACGTCTCTCTTTTTTCCAGTTGAAGCTGTGTTTCGATCAGGAAAGCAACTGGGCCATATTCTACCTTCTGGAATCCTCTGAATTCTTCAAATTCTTCTTTAGGAACAGGAAGGAGATTGATTGAGTCACCCCATGAATAATGGATCTCCTTCTTCTGCTCCTGATGCTGCTTTTGTCCCATCCAGTCTCTGGGAAGCTGAGAAGGAAATGCCCGCTGAGTTTCGAGCACCAGGATGGAAAACAACCATGGAGCTTTTACAGCCCAGGAGACCATCTCATTGGTATAGTCACCAATGGAAAGGAAACACTGCATGTAAAGTTGCTTTTCAATGTGCCTCCTTCTCTTCAGTTTGTTTTCTGTGATCTGTAAGTCATTCAGGGTGATGGAATTGCGCTCCCTCCATTCTAACACTCTCCTTTTTTTCTCATCCCCCCCCCCCCATTTATTGCTATATTGGGGAAGTTGTCTAATTTCCTGAATGATTTTGATTTCCAAGGCTTCTCTCTCTTGTATGATTTTGTGAAAGACACTCAAATCAAAAAAATCTGAAAAAAAGCTGAAAGGGCTGCAGATTACTTTCATCTCTCTGTTCAATCCCTAATTTATCACTTGAATTTTATTTGAAGTAGTGGTGGAATCAGTTGTAATTTCTGTACCTCAGACAAGTTCCATATTTGTGTAACTGATCGTTGCTTTTGGTTCAATGTTAGCTTAAGGCTCAGTAGGCTCAGTAGGATTATGTATTAAAAGAAGTATTTGTTGTAATAATTTGTTGATTATAACTTTTTTTACAATAGAGATATGTATAGTTTTCAAAATGGCTTAGGATTCATTTTCAACATTCAACTGATCAATAAGAATTCCAAGCTCCTGCACAACCTCACACTGGGCTACAATGTCCATGACAACTACTATAGCACTTTCCGCACTTCTGATGCCTTGCTGGACATTCTCTCCACTGGAGAAGCCAATGTCCCCAACTACGGCTGTGGAAGGAAGGACAACCTATTGGCTCTTCTTGATAGAGTTAGAAGGGAAATCTCCATCCAGATGTCAACAGTAGGAGGCACCTACAAAGTCCCACAGGTTTGTGTGTGTTTTTCTCCACCTGGTAAACTGAGGGGTGGGTGGTGGTGGGTGAGCAACAGATGCAATCATGTCTTCTCCATGGAATTCAAGAGCTGCTTTTTTCTATATTAGCAAAAATGTCAATGTTTTACCCCATTATGTTCATGTTGAGATTAATCATAAAATGCCTGTAATGCAAGTAAGACGTTCCACAAAGAAGACTAATTAATTGGTCAAAAATATCTCTAGTTGTTGGGGCCTCTATTGGCATCTTCATTTTAGAAGACAAGACCTGTCCTATCCACTTGGATTAAAGTTGGCAATAGTAGCCTTTTATGTATCTAAAATGTGCAATAAAGAGGACTCTGGCAATTATAGACCAAATGGACTGGCAAATATTGTGGCTAAAATTTATCCCATGATCCTCTTAGTTAAACTTGAGAAAAATGCATTCCTTGCAGAAGAACCAGAAAGTTTTAGGTAAGGTTAAAAGATATATAGTTTTGATAAGAAATAATTCCTAATAATCATATATTGACTCAAATTGGTCTTGAAATATCTAATCTATATCAGTGAAGTAAAACAAGGTTTGCTGGCTTTCTAGATGTTAGTGCAGCATTTGACTCAATAGAGAAATATGGCCCTCAAAATGGAGCTCATCCTGTTGGCCCTGATCGAAGCCCTTGTTTGATAGGGAGGTTTGGGCTCAATGAAGCCACAGGAAGAAGGACCTATGCTTACCAAGCAGGGAAAGGAAAGATACATATTTGAACCCTTGTTATTCATTATAGATATGAATGACTTACTAGAACTAATGCAGGATAAAAAACAGATCATAAATAAATATTATTTCATTTTTTGACAAAAATTATTAAATTAGTGGACCAATGAAAGGCAGTGCAGGTAGTATGCAGCATTTAGATTTCAGAAAGGCTTTGACAAGGTAAACCACAACCTATTTCTTGGTAAGCTAAAAGTATGTGGGATAGAAAGCATCATGCCCAGATGGAGTCAACCTGTGGTCCTGAATGGAACTGCGTCTGCATGGAGGGAGACCAGCAGTGGGGGACCCCTAGGTTCCATTTTAGGCCCAGGACTCTTCAACATCTTCATGAATTATTTTGATGAGGGAAGAAATGGGGAAATCATCAAATTTGAAGACAACACTGAAGTGGCAGGAATAGTCAACACCCCAGAAGATAGGCTGAAGATCTGGATCGATCTAGGGAGATTTGAACACTGGGCCTATCTAACAAGATGAAATTCATTGTAGAGAAATGTAAGGTTTTACATTTAGGCTAGAAAAACCAAATGTACACTTACAGATTATGTGAAATCTGCCTCAATTGTAGTAACTGTGAGAGGGATCTTGGAGTCTTAGTTGGCAATCACTTAAACATGGACCAGCAATGTGTGGCACCGGCCAAAAATGGCAAAAACATTAGCATTAAAATCGAAATAATGTGAAGCATTAGTACCACTTTATAATGCTTTGGCAAGACCACACTTGGAATATTGCATCAAATTTTCATCACCATATTATAAAAAGGTTGTAGAGACTAAGATGATTAAGGGTCTGGAGACTAAAAAATATGAAGAACAGTTGCAGGAATTGGGTATGTCTAGTCTAGTGAAAAGCACTGGGGGTGCCATAATAACAGTGTGCAATATTTCAGGGGCTGCCATAAAGAATAGGGGAGGTCAATCTATTTTCCAAAAACCAGAAAACAAGGCAAGAAACAATGGATTGAAAGTTGAAATTAATCAAGGAGAGAAACAATCTAGAACTAAGAACACCTTTCCTAGCACTTAGAACACTTAATCAGTGGAATAATTTGTCTCCAGAAGTTGTGGGTGCTCCAACACTGGAGGTTTTTATTTATTTTTTTTCCAAATATTTTCATTAATTTTCTTTAAAATGACAAACAAACTTACAAACATTTAACATACAATGTAGGGATGTATCATCCCTGCTCTTCTCAAAAGTATAATTGCAGATACAGAAAAAGGAATACACAGTGGAATATCTAATTCAATGCTACTAATACAAAAAATATCTAGTAAAAAAGTTTAATGTCATATAAAAATTTCTAATTAATTTCAAGTCAAAAAAAATCTTTAGAAAAAACAAATTTCTATTCTATCTATGTAAACTAAATCTAATATAAATCTTAATAAGAAAAATCATCTAAAATATCTATACTTATTACTACTCTTCTTTCTTTATTTTTTTATTCTTATCTATCCATTCATAAACATTGTTCCATGTTGCGTAAAATTTGGTTTCTTCCTGTTCATTCAAGTGTCTTGTCATCATGTCCATTTCCGCGCAGTCTAATATTTTTGCAATAACTCCCTCTTCTTTGGGGATATCTTCCCCTTTCCAGTTTTGCGCGTATATAATCCTTGCCGCTGTAAAAATGTGTATAATCAAGTACAACATTTCTTTTTTATAATTTTGGTTAGTAATTCCTAGCAAACAAAACTCCGGGGTGAAATCTATTTTCTGCTTTGTGATTTCTTTTGTCATTTTTTCTATCATTTTCCAATACATTTTAGCTTTATTACATGTCCACCATTGATGGTAATAGGATCCTATTTCTTTCTTACATTTCCAGCACAGAGGTGATGTCTTTGGGAACATTTTTGCTAATCTACTTGGTGGGAGATGCCATCTGTAAAACATTTTAATTTGGTTCTCTTTCAAAGAAACTGATTTTGTCATTCTCCAGTTACACATCCAAACTTTCTCCCATGTATCTAAATCAATTTCTTTACCTATGTTTCTACACCAATGTATCATACTATCTTTTAATGTTAATTCAATATTTTTGTGGGTAATCAAATATTTATATATTTTTCCAATTACTCTGTTGTGGTTTTTAGTGATTAACTCACTTAAGAGGTTTTTACTTTTGTTAAATATGTAAAGTGTACTATCTTTCTGATATCTGGATCTAATCTGTGCGTAATGCCACCAATCAATTTGTATCCCTTCATCTTGTAGTTTAATTCTAGATTTTAATTTCATTTGATTGTCTAACAAATCTTTATATCTTATATTTCTTGTATCATTAATGGAATTTGGATGTATTATTGCGTCCAAGGGGGTAACCCAATCTGGAATTGTTAAAAAGTGGTTTTTCTTTATGTCTTTCCAGACATCAAATAAGTATTTTCTCAGCGTGTGTCTTTTAAAGTAAGAATGGTTTTTATCTTTATCGTACCACACAAATGCATGCCAGCCAAGCATGAGGTCGTGTCCTTCTAATATTGATGTTCTCATGTCCTCTAAAGTTATCCAATTTTTAATCCATGTTAAAGCGGCTGCCTGATAATATAATTTCCAATTTGGGAGCGCAAAACCCCCCCTCTCTTTTATGTCTTCTAACATATTTATCTTAATTCTTGCCTTTTTCCCTTGCCATAAAAATTTTTTAACCACGTTTGTTAAGTTTTTTAAAAAGTTAGCCCCTGGATTAATTGGGATCACTTGAAATAAAAATAATACCTTAGGTAAGATATTCATCTTGATCGTAGCAATTCTTCCCAAAAATGATATTTTTAAATTGTTCCATATTTCTAGATCCTTTTTAATTTCATTAATTAATTTTATATAATTATCATTTTTTAATGTTATTGTTTTGGCTGTTAGCCATATTCCCAAATATTTTACTTTTTTAACTATTTGCATTCCAGTAATACATTCTAAATTGCTTTCTTGTATTTTACTCATGTTTTTAGTTATAATTTTTGTTTTATTTTTATTTATTTTCAAACCTGCCACCTTGCCATATTGTTCTATTGTTTGGATTAATCTTGGTGCTGTGACTAACGGATCTTCCATTATAAAAGTCAAGTCATCTGCAAAGGCCTGGACTTTGTATATCTCTTTTCTAACTGTTAAACCTTTTATCTTTGGATCTGATCTTATTTTTATTAAGAGTGCTTCTAAAGTCATAATGAAAAGAAGAGGTGATATGGGACATCCTTGCCGCACTCCTTTATTTATTTTAAACGCTTCTAATTGTTCATTGTTTAATATAATTTTTGTCGTTTGTTCTGAATAAATAGCGTCTATTAAATTAACAAATTTGGGGCCGAATCTCATTTTATTTAATTGCATCTTTATAAATGTCCAATTCACGTTATCAAAAGCTTTTTCAGCGTCTAAGAACATTAAAGATAATATTTTGTCTGAATGTTGCTCGTAATACTCTAATACATTAATAATTGTTCTAAGATTATTTTTAATTTGTCTACCTGGAAGGAAACCATTTTGGTCTGAGTGAATTTTGCTATTTATCACATTTTTCAATCTATCTGCATATATTGCTATAAAAATTTTATAGTCTACATTCAATAAAGATATTGGTCTATAGTTTTTAATTTTTTCTTTTGGTGTATCTGGTTTGTGAATTAAAGTTATCAAAGATTCTGACCATGATTTAGGAATTTTACCATCCACTCTACATTCATTAAAAATTTGGAGCATATTATTTCTTAATACTTCATTTTCTATTTTATACCACTCTGCCGGGATAGCGTCCGGTCCCGTGGCTTTGTTGTTTTTCTGCTTTTTAATAACTATAAGGAGTTCTTCCATTGTTATTGGACTCTCCATCTTTTCTTGTTGCTCTTCTGTTATTTGTGGTAACTCTGCACTCTCTAGGTATTTAAATACGGCTTCTTCTTCAATATTATCATCTTTATACAATTCTTTAAAAAAGTTTTGAACTATATTTGCTTTTCCCTCTGGATCATATTTTATTATTCCATCTTTATCTTCTAATTTTCTAATTAATTTAGATTGTCTCTGTTTTCTCAGTTTATATGCTAACCATCTACCTGATTTATTGGCATGTTCAAAATATTGTTGCTTAGCTTTCTTTATTTTTTCCAGTATCTGATTTTGTTCTTGTAATCTAATTTTGTGTTTAATTAAATTTATTTTTTTCCCCAAGTCTTTATTTTTCACATTTTGTTGTGATAGAAACTCTAGTTGTTTTAATTCATTTATTAATTGTTCATATTTTCTTTTTCTTTCTTTATTATATTTTGCAGTGTAGGATATTGTTAATCCTCTTATGTATGCTTTAGTTGCATCCCACAAGTTCTGAGGGGTGGTATCTGTATTTTTATTAATTTCAAAAAATATTTTTAATTCCTTTTCAATCCATTCTTTATATTCTTTCTCTTTCAAAATATTTCTATTCATTTGCCAATTACGATGTTTTTTAATATTTCTCATATAGACTATAACTGGATTATGGTCTGCCCAAGTATTAACATCTATTTCTACGTCTTGTATGTACTCTGCTGTTGTTTTGGGAGCCCACACCATATCTATTCTAGTCCAAATTTTGTGGGGGTTTGAGTAAAAAGTATATTGCCTGCTGTGGGGATGCCTTTCCCTCCATATATCATTCAATAGCAATTCTGCTTTCATTTTTTGAAAAGTTGAGGGCAATAAATTCTTTTTTTTCTTTTTACAACTTTTCTTCACCCCCGAATGGTCTAATTGTCTATTTGTTATGGCATTAAAATCTCCAATAATTAACATATTTTCCAAATTTAATTCTAAAATTTTTTGATGTAATTTTTCATAAAATGCAATTTGGTCATCATTTGGGGCATATATAGAAACAATAGCAAGCGATTTGGGTTCAATATCAATCTGGACAATCAAAATTCTACCTTCATCATCACTATATAGTTGTTTGGAATTTATAGAACTCTCAACATACATTGCCACTCCTCTTTTCTTTTGGTCTGCTAACGCAGCATACATCTTTCCAATTTTATTATTTAACAATAAATTCCGATTACTCTTTTTTATATGCACTTCTTGGAGTATCACAATTTGAGCTTTTTGATTCTTAATTTTGGAAAACATTTGTTTTCTTTTTTTTGGTTCATTAAGTCCATTAACATTTACTGAAAAGATTTTTAAATCTCTCAATGTAGTCATTTGTTGTATTTCTTGGTTTCGCGTTGGGGTTGCTTTCTTCTGGCCCCTTGGTCCTGGTCCTCCACTTGTGCAAGTGCCCCCATGGCTTCGGCCTGCATTGCTTCCAGTTCTTTTGTTATCTGTTCCATTTCGCATATTCCACTGTTTTCATAAAAGTCTCTTGCTTGGTCTAGATTCTCCAATTTATATCTCGTTGATTTCCATGTCAATGATAGACCTTGTGGAATAAGCCAACGAAAAGTTATGTTTTCTTTAATCAGAAGTTTGGTCAAGAAATGATAGTCTCTTCTAGTCTATCGAACACGTCTTGGAATTTGTTTTAATATTTTTATTTCTCTGCCTTGGTGTTGTAGTTGTCCCGCTCTTGACCAATGCAATATATCATCTCTCATGCTTTTTCTTACAAATTTGATGTGAATCTCGCGTGGAAGATTAAAACGGCGAATATAGCTGTTAGAAATTCTGAAGACTTCATCGATTTCTTTTTTTATGTCATCTGGGTCCATCTGGAGGATTTTCCCAATAATGTCAGCCATAATGGCCTTTAAATCTTCATCTTTTTCTTCTATTACGTTTTGAAATCGAAGTCCATATGACGCACGTTGCATTTCCAGATGTGTAATTGATTCATCATACCCTCTGTAACGTGAAGCAGCTTTGTCCTCCAAGTGACCAATTCTTTTCTCCACCTTTTCCGCCTTTTCTTCCACTGCCTTCATTCGTACTTCATTGTCTTGCAAGGCTTGCTTAATCTCCTTCATCTGGTCTTTCATTTCACCTGTGTCAACTTTCATTTCCGCCATCTCTGCTTTGATTTCATCTCTCTGTTGTGTTGCATCTTGTTGAGATTTTAGCATAAAGTCATTTAATGTTGTTAATGTCTCTTGGATTGAAGCCAGAGATGGTTGTTTCTCCCTGTCCTTTTCCTTGGTGAACATAGTTGCAGATAAAGTCTGCTGTGCGGGAGATGGATGTGGTGAACTTTGCGGGGAAGAAATAACAGTTGTTTGCTTCTTGATTGTTTTAGTATGGGTGGAAGAACTTGACATTTTCAGATTTAAATTTAGTGTTATTTTATGTTAGCAGTATGTAAAGAGATTCTGTAAATTCCAAACCCACAGTAACAGTTATACTAAATTAATAGCAATTAATTAATAGCAATAAAAATTCTAATTCAAATAAAAGGCTAAATTTCAAATACACTTAAAATTTAAAATATATCTAATTAATGCTCAACTTGTTAATTCTTATTACTCTAATAAAAGTTTATATCAAGAAGATGTGAAGAAGAAAAGGGGAAAAAGGGGAAAAGGTTAGTTTAACACAGCAGCAAAGATAAGAAGGAAAATTCAGCAAAGTGAGAAGGAGGGTAAAAACATGTGAAGAAAGGGGGCAATCAGAGTTAAAGACTATTATTCAATTAGGAGGGACAGGGGACCAAAGACCAAAAGAAAATTTAGCAATGCATAAACAGAACCACTTGTAATATAATGTAATATAGAATTAAAATTCAAAAATTAAAATTATCAAAGGGAAAACGCAAAAAAAAACCAATTGATTGAAGATCTAATTTGTTGTCAGAAACACCTTAATGAGTACTGCAAAGGTATTCCGTTTTTTGAAGAAAGGTATAGTCTGTAGAAAATTTATAAAACTTTTTCCAAGCAAATGCAGTTTAATTTCACGAAGTTAAAATGAAGTCGGTCCGTCTCTCACAGCCCAGGAAGAAATCTCTCCGCAGTAAATCCAACGAAAATGCTGTTAATCCACAAACAACTATTAATCCAAACGAAATCCAATGGAAATAGTCCAACAGAATAATCCAAAAAAAAGTCGATTAAATAATCCAAATTTTAGAGTTCTCAAATGTAGGAAAAGAGTTTTTTTCCCCTTTATAAATGTTTATTCAGAATTTGTAGGTAAATAGTGAGCAGTCTGGTCCTTCCGCTAGAAAAATCCCAGCCCGGACTTCATTTTTCAACTTTCGGTAACCAAATGTTTCAAAAATGTTTCAAAAGAGGAAAAAAATTTTTTTTCAACCAAATAATGTCATTTTGTAAATAATAAATCCTTTAATGTCTCATTCTAAAATCTTCTAGATCTCCTTGTTTGCAAAAATTTAACAGTTCAAAACAAGTGAAAGTGGTTAGAATAAGTTCCGGCTGTTAATTCGCGCCTGGATACAATGTTGTTTTAACAACTTTCTCTTTCGCCTTCGTTTAGACTCCGATTCAATTTTCTTGTTTTTTAAACTTCTTGTTTAGCATGGAACATAGAAAAAACTTTTACCTTAATTGTAGCTTCTTTGGCAATATTCCTTTTTCGATTAGGGTTGTTCAGTTTCTCTGCTTTTTACTCTCTTGATGTTTCTTGCTTCCCACTGGTTAGGTGGGATCGCAATGGCCGTGTCCTCTTGGGAGAGG
Organism: Erythrolamprus reginae; assembly: GCF_031021105.1. Taxonomy (NCBI): domain Eukaryota; kingdom Metazoa; phylum Chordata; class Lepidosauria; order Squamata; family Dipsadidae; genus Erythrolamprus; species Erythrolamprus reginae. The sequence continues at coordinate 277,270 of NW_027248439.1, read as the reverse complement.
ACCGGTGCTCCCTGCACCAGAGCTGCAGGATGAACCCTCTGTCCTGGAGCCTCGGCGATGGCTCCCCGGGCAGAGGGGAATCCCCTTTTCTAGGACCGAGCCATCCGGACTCGATCCGATCGCGCTGGGGCGACCTCTGGGAGGGTTGGAGGGGTCTCGAGGCAGAGCCCTGCCAAGAGACTCCGCTGCGATCCTCAGCGAAACCGGAAACTCGGATAGTATACTATCAAATACAGAGTAGATATAACAAAAACTTGGTAGAATTTGGAATTATTTGTTTGTTTATTTTATTTTATGTATGTATGTATGTGTGTGTGTGTGTGTGTGTTTGTTTGTTTGTTTATTTATTTATTTATTTATTTATTGGATTTGTATGTCGCCCCTCTCCGGAGACTCGGGGCAGCTAACAGCAATAATAGGACAGCGTATAACAATAATCCAATACTAAAAAAAATTAAAAACCCATTATAATAAAAAACCAAACATACATAGAGACATACCATGCATAAAATTGTAAAGGCCCAGGGGGAAAGGGTATCTCAATTCCCCCATGCCTGGCGGCAGAGGTGGGTTTTAAGTAGCTTATGAAAGGCAAGGAGGGTGGGGGCAATTCTAATCTCTGGGGGGAGTTGGTTCCTGAGGGCCGGGGCCGCCACAGAGAAGGCTCTTCCCCTGGGTCCCACCAAGCGGCATTATTTAGTGACGGGACCCGGAGAAGACCCACTCTGTGGGACCTAACTGGTCGCTGGGATTCATGCAGCAGAAGGCGGTCCCTGAGATAATCTGAATTAGTAAAAAAATAATATAATAGACAAATTTTTATTAGGTTCAGAAAGGAAATTTATTACCAAGATGTATAATTTTTCTTAAATTATGAAAACTTAGAAGAAATGGCAAAGGAAAACATGATTGCCTGGATGACCAACTTTGGCTACACTATTCAACTAGAAGATTGGGAAAAGATCTGGAAAGTTAATTTTAACCCAGAAAGAGGTGATGTAATTTTTTAAAAAACATATTCGGGTTAAAAAGTTATTCTAAAAATTATCCTAAAATAATTTTACTTATTCTGAGATTCCTTTGATTCCTATTTTATTTCTTTATCAAATTTTAACGTCTATCGTGAAATTATTTATGTCATGTTATCTGTCATATTACCTTTTAGAATTCTAAATCCTAGAGTCAGCCACGGAAGCTAACAAGCAAACAAATAAAACTGAAGATCTCTTACCTCAAATACAGCTTTTCCTACATAATAGAGGAAAATATCCATGATGGAAATAAAGTAAACCCTAACTAAGCTAAACTACTGTTTAATATATTAAACAAATATAATATGCGAAATATATGGAAACAAATATAAATATATATTTATAATATATATATATATATAATATGAAGTAAATAGATGAATAAGAGGGTAGAATACTCATAATAGAAATCGAAATTAATTTAAAAAAAAACAAATTTAATTGTGATTTATGCTCCCAATAAAGACCAAAAAACCTTCTATAAAAAGCTGTACCAAAAAATAATAAAAATTGAAAAGGGAAATATTTGTGTGATTGGTGATTTTAATATAATAATAGACTATGATAAAGACTATAAAGGTAAAGAAAAAAGTAAAAAGAAAAAAACAATACCAGAAGAACTTAAAGATATTATAGAGGAATTCAAATTAAAAGACACATGGAGGGAAAGACATAAAAATAATTTGAGAAACATTATAAATATTTTAGAATACTATGAGGCAAACCCTGGAAAAAATTTGGCCCTAATATTTTTAGATGCGGAAAAAGCCTTTGACAATTTGATTTGGAACTTTTTTATTAAACAACTGATTAAAATGAAATTTAAAGAGAAATTTATAAAAGCAATTAGGACAATATATTCAACACAATCGGCAAAAATTATAATAAATGACCAATTAACACAAAACATAAAAATTGAAAAGGGAGTACGACAAGGATGTCCGCTTTCCCCATTAATATTTATTTTGGCCATAGAAATTTTATTAAAACAGATAAGGTTAAACAAAAATGTTAAAGGATTAAATTTGAAAGGACAAGAATACAAAATCCAGGCGTTTGCCGATGACCTAGTATTTAACATTGAAGATCCCATAGAATCAGGGGAAGTTTTATTGAAGGAAATTAATGAATTCGGCAAAGTAGCAGGACTAAAAATTAACAAACAAAAAACCAAAATATTGACAAAAAATTTAACAAATACAGAGAAAAAATTATTAGAAGATAGATTAGGTTTACAAATAGTAAAAACAGTTAAATATTTGGGAATAAAATTAACAGCAAAAGCAATTACAATAAAAGAAGATAATTATTTGGTTTTAATAAAAGAAATTAAAAGGAAACTAGAAAAATGGAACAAATTGCCTATCTCACTAATAGGCAGAATCTCAACAATCAAAATGTCTATACTACCCAAAATTCTATATTTATTCAGAACGATACCAATTATATTAAAAAAAAGTTTCTTTCAAAAATTAAATAGAATGATTACAAATTTTGTCTGGGCTGGAAAAAAACCTAGAATTAGAATTCAATATCTACAAGATAATATTAAACAGGGAGGATTTGGGCTACCAGACTTTAAATTATACTATAACGCATCGATTACGGACTGGTTGAAAGATTGGTTTAAATTAGAAAATAAAAGGCTACTAATATTAGAAGGACACGATATGAGAACAGGGTGGCATGCCATTCTATGGGAAAATAAAGAAAAAACGCATAGTTATTTCAAACAACATATAATAAGGAATTCACTATACGCAACCTGGAAAAAAATCAAAAAAATTTATTACCATCAAATACCGAAGTGGTACTCGAGCTTGAAGGCGACGATATACCCAAACTCAAGAGAATTAAACAAAATGCTAAATTACTACCAAACACTAGAAAAAAACGGGGAATTAAAAACAAGGGAACAACTAGAGGAAATTGGAATTAAAATTGACTGATGGACTTATAATGTAATTAAATCAAAATATCAAGAGGGGAAAAATAAAGAAATACAAATAAAAGAGATAGAATTAGATAAGATAATTCTAGGCCAAGAAAGGAAAATGATTTCCAAAATATATAGATACATGTTACATCACAAAATGGAGGAACATATTGTTAAAAACAATATACATAGTTGGGGCAGAAATTTAGGTTACAGCATAAGTTTAGATAAATGGGAAACAATTTGGACTAAAAATTATAAATTAACAAAATCAACAGCTTTTAGGGAAAACACATAAAAAATGTATTACCGGTGGCACCTTCCACCAGCAACATTGGCTAGAATGTACAAAGGAATAAAACCAAAATGTTGGAGATGCAAAAAAATGGGGACCTATTACCACATTTGGTGGACCTGCCCAAAAATAAAAAAAATTTGGATCAAAATGCAGAATTGGATAGAAGAGATATTACAAATAAAGATAAATAAAAAGCCCGAAGCCTTTCTACTTGGAATTATAGATCAAAAAATTGAAAAAAATAAATATTATTTATTAATTCATATACTGACAGCAATTAGAATAGCGATAGCTCAAAATTGGAAACAACCCGAACCACCAGACGACAATTTGATAATTAACAAAATTTTAGACTGTGCTGAATCTGATGCGTTAACAATTAAATTAAAAAACAAAGAAGACTCCGAACATGATAAAACCTGGAAACACCTTTATAATTGGTTCAAGAAAAGAAATAAAACTCAAAAGAAAATACAAAATTAACAATACTTTATATCCTTTTTATTACAAAATTACAAAAGACATATATACAAAAAACCTGTTTATAAAGAAAAATCTGTATGATATTAAAGAAATGGAATATGAATGAAAGAAGGCGGATAAAAAAGAAACAAATGATTGAAGGAACAGTGACAACCTACAAGAGAAAATGGTATATACTGAGGATATAAAATGCTTCACCAGAAAATAATTTAAAATTAAAAATCATTCACAACTTACCTCCTAAAGGGGTACATAAGTACAAATATTATAAAATATATTAAGTGAATAGTTATTGTCATTAATGTACTTAAATAAGCAATTAGATGTTAAGAATCTTTTTTTGTTTGTTTGTTTATTTGTTTGTCAAATTTGTTTGTCTGTTTGTTACATGTGGATTCAGATTTGTATTAATATATGATATAAAACAGATATTGTGTGTAAATGTGTATATATATGTAATAAAAAACTTTTTAAAAAAAGAGATTTGAACTGCTGACCTTCAGATCTATAAGTCAGCTTCAGTGGCCTGCACTACAGCACTCTACCTGCTGCGCCATCCCGGCTCAACTTTCCAGCAGTTATATAATTATAATTAAAATAATTAAAATCAATTTGAAAAAAAAGAAATAAACCTATCTATCTTATATCACTATGTAATATATTCAATCTTTCTTCCTCTTTCTTTGCATGCTTCCGCCCCCCTCTTCATTGTCTAGTCTTGCTCGCTCCTCACCCCACCCACTCGACATCTTTCCGGGGCCACCGCCATTGGCTGACTCCCTCAGTGGGGCCGAGCCACCCAGGTAGGAGGGCTCGCTGGCCGTGACAGCAATGGGGGGGAAGGAAAGGGAAGCGCAGCTTTGGTGTTCATCCCCCTCCTCCTCTGACAGCCCATCTGCTGTGCTGAGTGGGTGGGCAGGGGAGCGGCGTTTGCACCAGGTGGGAAAACCTATCCGCTCCTTCCAAGCAGCAGCTGGCCCGGTGTATAGAGATGGGTCCAACCTAGCCCAACGTTTTTCCTCCCTGATGGGCCTTGGGCCTTGCGCCAGGAGTAGAGAGATTGAGCGCGCTCTGCCTCTCGGTCAGAATTGCCTCGAAAGCAGGTGAGAGAGGCAATGCCCATGCCCACCAATGGAATGGTAGAGAGAGAAAGGAAAAGAGAGAAAGAAAGGGAGAGAGAGAGAAAGAGAAAGGGAGGAAGAGAGAGAGAAAAGAGATAGAAACATAGAAGTCTGACGGCAGAAAAAGACCTCATGGTCCATCTAGTCTGCCCTTATACTATTTTCTGTATTTTATCTTAGGATGGATATATGTTTATCCCAGGCATGTTTAAATTCAGTTACTGTGGATTTATCTATCACGTCTGCTGGAAGTTTGTTCCAAGGATCTACTACTGTTTCAGTAAAATAATATTTTCTCATGTTGCTTTTGATCTTTCCCCCAACTAACTTCAGATTGTGTCCCCTTATCCTTGTGTTCACTTTCCTATTAAAAACACTTCCCTCCTGGACCTTATTTAACCCTTTAATATATTTAAATGTTTCGATCATGTCCCCCCTTTTCCTTCTGTCCTCCAGACTATACAGATTGAGTTCATGAAGTCTTTCCTGATACGTTTTATGCTTAAGACCTTCCACCATTCTTGTAGCCCGTCTTTGGACCTGTTCAATTTTGTCAATATCATTTTGTAGGTGAGGTCTCCAGAACTGAACACAGTATTCCAAATGTGGTCTCACCAGCATTCTATATAACAGTATCATAATCTCCCTCTTCCTGCTTGTTATACCTCTAGCTATGCAGCCAAGCATCCTACTTGCTTTCCCTACTGCCTGACTGCACTGTTGACCCATTTTGAGACTGTCAGAAATCACTACCCCTAAATCCTTTTCTTCTGAAGTATTTGCTAACACAGGACTGCCGATACAATACTCAGATTGAGGATTCCTTTTCCCCAAGTGCATTATTTTACATTTGGAAACATTAAACTTCAGTTTCCATTGCTTTGACCATTTATCTAGTAAAGCTAAATCATTTACCATATTACAGACGCCTCCAGGAATATCAACCCTATTGCACACTTTAGAGTCATGGGCAAATAGGCAAACCTTCCCTACCAAACCTTCCCCTATGTCACTCACAAACATATTAAAAAGAATAGGACCCAGAACAGACCCTTGTGGCACACTGCTTGTAACCTGACTCTGCTCAGAATACTCGCCGTTAACAATAACTCTCTGATGTCTACGCTTCAGCCAGCTGCAAATCCATTGAACTATCCAGGGATTAAGCCCAATCTTAAGATAGGAAGGATGGAAGAGAGAAAGAAAGAGGGACAGAGAGAGAGGAAGAAAAAGGAAGGAAGGAAGAGAAAGAGGAAAGGAGAGAGAGAGAAGTAGAGAGAAAGGGAGGAAGGGAGATATAGAGAAAAGGGAAGGGTTTTTTTGCTCCATGTAGACCAAATTTTTAATCAAGAACCCACCCACCCCAATCATTGGTGTCCCTCTTTATCAATGTGAAAATCTGGTCACTTTACCACAGGTAGAAACAGTCAGATTGTAATGAGACTTGTTTCTTAAATACATTTTCATTAGGGGAAATGTAGTGAAATTGCACTCTGGGTAATGTAATTCTATATGTGACTACATCTGCACATTCCTATATTTATTGATTGATCTTCAAACACACAGGTTCAAAGGGCCTTGTGAGAATGGGCCTAAAAACAACAACAGATGGGTCTTTGCCAGTCTTAGTTATCCTATTCACTGCCTGAGGCCAGTTAGGATTTAGAGGCCAGAGCACAGACTGACCCCTAAAGGCAGCAAGAAAAACAGCTAAAGCACAAGGCCCAGTGGAGGAAGGTCCCTGACTGCTGACTGTGGAATTCTGGGTGTTGAAGTCCATTCATCTTCAGGTTGTTAAGCTAGCAAGTTTTTTCTTAACTGCTCTGTTTGTTTGGGGGGGGGGGATGTTGGTGTGTTTGTGTATGTCTCTTTGTGTGTATATATGTGTGAGAGAAAGTTTTTTTTTTAACTCTGCAAAGTTCTGGTAACTAGTTTTTCACTAAAGTTGCATCAGCCCTTTTGTGTGGGGCCTTTGAGCTTTAACTTTCAAAATAAAGTTAAATACATGTTGGCTTTAACTCAGCAGGCGGCTATTTCAGATCTGTGAGATGCTCTGGCATTAACTGGCCCCTGGGATTTTGTCTTCATGCCAAGAAATCTCAGATTTATTTTTTTCTTCAGGCATAGTTGCCATGTATTCCCTCCAGGGTCAGTTTAAAATATGGAGCTCCCAAACCTCTCATTTCTAGATGACCGGTTTAATCCCATCTCTGCCCCTGCCATTATGTGCCATATGGGGATTATTTCCCTTTCATTTCTCTCCAGAGAATTCCCCAAAGTTGAATTATCCAGGGATCTCTCCTGAGGGAGAATTATGATAAATGTTTCAGCTCTGCTCTTTGGCTGAATCCTCCAGGGGAGACTTTGGGCAGAGAAATATGGAGTTTGGGGACAGGCAGAGTCTGTGCTCTTGCATGTACGTCTCTCTTTTTTCCAGTTGAAGCTGTGTTTCGATCAGGAAAGCAACTGGGCCATATTCTACCTTCTGGAATCCTCTGAATTCTTCAAATTCTTCTTTAGGAACAGGAAGGAGATTGATTGAGTCACCCCATGAATAATGGATCTCCTTCTTCTGCTCCTGATGCTGCTTTTGTCCCATCCAGTCTCTGGGAAGCTGAGAAGGAAATGCCCGCTGAGTTTCGAGCACCAGGATGGAAAACAACCATGGAGCTTTTACAGCCCAGGAGACCATCTCATTGGTATAGTCACCAATGGAAAGGAAACACTGCATGTAAAGTTGCTTTTCAATGTGCCTCCTTCTCTTCAGTTTGTTTTCTGTGATCTGTAAGTCATTCAGGGTGATGGAATTGCGCTCCCTCCATTCTAACACTCTCCTTTTTTTCTCATCCCCCCCCCCCCATTTATTGCTATATTGGGGAAGTTGTCTAATTTCCTGAATGATTTTGATTTCCAAGGCTTCTCTCTCTTGTATGATTTTGTGAAAGACACTCAAATCAAAAAAATCTGAAAAAAAGCTGAAAGGGCTGCAGATTACTTTCATCTCTCTGTTCAATCCCTAATTTATCACTTGAATTTTATTTGAAGTAGTGGTGGAATCAGTTGTAATTTCTGTACCTCAGACAAGTTCCATATTTGTGTAACTGATCGTTGCTTTTGGTTCAATGTTAGCTTAAGGCTCAGTAGGCTCAGTAGGATTATGTATTAAAAGAAGTATTTGTTGTAATAATTTGTTGATTATAACTTTTTTTACAATAGAGATATGTATAGTTTTCAAAATGGCTTAGGATTCATTTTCAACATTCAACTGATCAATAAGAATTCCAAGCTCCTGCACAACCTCACACTGGGCTACAATGTCCATGACAACTACTATAGCACTTTCCGCACTTCTGATGCCTTGCTGGACATTCTCTCCACTGGAGAAGCCAATGTCCCCAACTACGGCTGTGGAAGGAAGGACAACCTATTGGCTCTTCTTGATAGAGTTAGAAGGGAAATCTCCATCCAGATGTCAACAGTAGGAGGCACCTACAAAGTCCCACAGGTTTGTGTGTGTTTTTCTCCACCTGGTAAACTGAGGGGTGGGTGGTGGTGGGTGAGCAACAGATGCAATCATGTCTTCTCCATGGAATTCAAGAGCTGCTTTTTTCTATATTAGCAAAAATGTCAATGTTTTACCCCATTATGTTCATGTTGAGATTAATCATAAAATGCCTGTAATGCAAGTAAGACGTTCCACAAAGAAGACTAATTAATTGGTCAAAAATATCTCTAGTTGTTGGGGCCTCTATTGGCATCTTCATTTTAGAAGACAAGACCTGTCCTATCCACTTGGATTAAAGTTGGCAATAGTAGCCTTTTATGTATCTAAAATGTGCAATAAAGAGGACTCTGGCAATTATAGACCAAATGGACTGGCAAATATTGTGGCTAAAATTTATCCCATGATCCTCTTAGTTAAACTTGAGAAAAATGCATTCCTTGCAGAAGAACCAGAAAGTTTTAGGTAAGGTTAAAAGATATATAGTTTTGATAAGAAATAATTCCTAATAATCATATATTGACTCAAATTGGTCTTGAAATATCTAATCTATATCAGTGAAGTAAAACAAGGTTTGCTGGCTTTCTAGATGTTAGTGCAGCATTTGACTCAATAGAGAAATATGGCCCTCAAAATGGAGCTCATCCTGTTGGCCCTGATCGAAGCCCTTGTTTGATAGGGAGGTTTGGGCTCAATGAAGCCACAGGAAGAAGGACCTATGCTTACCAAGCAGGGAAAGGAAAGATACATATTTGAACCCTTGTTATTCATTATAGATATGAATGACTTACTAGAACTAATGCAGGATAAAAAACAGATCATAAATAAATATTATTTCATTTTTTGACAAAAATTATTAAATTAGTGGACCAATGAAAGGCAGTGCAGGTAGTATGCAGCATTTAGATTTCAGAAAGGCTTTGACAAGGTAAACCACAACCTATTTCTTGGTAAGCTAAAAGTATGTGGGATAGAAAGCATCATGCCCAGATGGAGTCAACCTGTGGTCCTGAATGGAACTGCGTCTGCATGGAGGGAGACCAGCAGTGGGGGACCCCTAGGTTCCATTTTAGGCCCAGGACTCTTCAACATCTTCATGAATTATTTTGATGAGGGAAGAAATGGGGAAATCATCAAATTTGAAGACAACACTGAAGTGGCAGGAATAGTCAACACCCCAGAAGATAGGCTGAAGATCTGGATCGATCTAGGGAGATTTGAACACTGGGCCTATCTAACAAGATGAAATTCATTGTAGAGAAATGTAAGGTTTTACATTTAGGCTAGAAAAACCAAATGTACACTTACAGATTATGTGAAATCTGCCTCAATTGTAGTAACTGTGAGAGGGATCTTGGAGTCTTAGTTGGCAATCACTTAAACATGGACCAGCAATGTGTGGCACCGGCCAAAAATGGCAAAAACATTAGCATTAAAATCGAAATAATGTGAAGCATTAGTACCACTTTATAATGCTTTGGCAAGACCACACTTGGAATATTGCATCAAATTTTCATCACCATATTATAAAAAGGTTGTAGAGACTAAGATGATTAAGGGTCTGGAGACTAAAAAATATGAAGAACAGTTGCAGGAATTGGGTATGTCTAGTCTAGTGAAAAGCACTGGGGGTGCCATAATAACAGTGTGCAATATTTCAGGGGCTGCCATAAAGAATAGGGGAGGTCAATCTATTTTCCAAAAACCAGAAAACAAGGCAAGAAACAATGGATTGAAAGTTGAAATTAATCAAGGAGAGAAACAATCTAGAACTAAGAACACCTTTCCTAGCACTTAGAACACTTAATCAGTGGAATAATTTGTCTCCAGAAGTTGTGGGTGCTCCAACACTGGAGGTTTTTATTTATTTTTTTTCCAAATATTTTTATTAATTTTCTTTAAAATGACAAACAAACTTACAAACATTTAACATACAATGTAGGGATGTATCATCCCTGCTCTTCTCAAAAGTATAATTGCAGATACAGAAAAAGGAATACACAGTGGAATATCTAATTCAATGCTACTAATACAAAAAATATCTAGTAAAAAAGTTTAATGTCATATAAAAATTTCTAATTAATTTCAAGTCAAAAAAAATCTTTAGAAAAAACAAATTTCTATTCTATCTATGTAAACTAAATCTAATATAAATCTTAATAAGAAAAATCATCTAAAATATCTATACTTATTACTACTCTTCTTTCTTTATTTTTTTATTCTTATCTATCCATTCATAAACATTGTTCCATGTTGCGTAAAATTTGGTTTCTTCCTGTTCATTCAAGTGTCTTGTCATCATGTCCATTTCCGCGCAGTCTAATATTTTTGCAATAACTCCCTCTTCTTTGGGGATATCTTCCCCTTTCCAGTTTTGCGCGTATATAATCCTTGCCGCTGTAAAAATGTGTATAATCAAGTACAACATTTCTTTTTTATAATTTTGGTTAGTAATTCCTAGCAAACAAAACTCCGGGGTGAAATCTATTTTCTGCTTTGTGATTTCTTTTGTCATTTTTTCTATCATTTTCCAATACATTTTAGCTTTATTACATGTCCACCATTGATGGTAATAGGATCCTATTTCTTTCTTACATTTCCAGCACAGAGGTGATGTCTTTGGGAACATTTTTGCTAATCTACTTGGTGGGAGATGCCATCTGTAAAACATTTTAATTTGGTTCTCTTTCAAAGAAACTGATTTTGTCATTCTCCAGTTACACATCCAAACTTTCTCCCATGTATCTAAATCAATTTCTTTACCTATGTTTCTACACCAATGTATCATACTATCTTTTAATGTTAATTCAATATTTTTGTGGGTAATCAAATATTTATATATTTTTCCAATTACTCTGTTGTGGTTTTTAGTGATTAACTCACTTAAGAGGTTTTTACTTTTGTTAAATATGTAAAGTGTACTATCTTTCTGATATCTGGATCTAATCTGTGCGTAATGCCACCAATCAATTTGTATCCCTTCATCTTGTAGTTTAATTCTAGATTTTAATTTCATTTGATTGTCTAACAAATCTTTATATCTTATATTTCTTGTATCATTAATGGAATTTGGATGTATTATTGCGTCCAAGGGGGTAACCCAATCTGGAATTGTTAAAAAGTGGTTTTTCTTTATGTCTTTCCAGACATCAAATAAGTATTTTCTCAGCGTGTGTCTTTTAAAGTAAGAATGGTTTTTATCTTTATCGTACCACACAAATGCATGCCAGCCAAGCATGAGGTCGTGTCCTTCTAATATTGATGTTCTCATGTCCTCTAAAGTTATCCAATTTTTAATCCATGTTAAAGCGGCTGCCTGATAATATAATTTCCAATTTGGGAGCGCAAAACCCCCCCTCTCTTTTATGTCTTCTAACATATTTATCTTAATTCTTGCCTTTTTCCCTTGCCATAAAAATTTTTTAACCACGTTTGTTAAGTTTTTAAAAAAGTTAGCCCCTGGATTAATTGGGATCACTTGAAATAAAAATAATACCTTAGGTAAGATATTCATCTTGATCGTAGCAATTCTTCCCAAAAATGATATTTTTAAATTGTTCCATATTTCTAGATCCTTTTTAATTTCATTAATTAATTTTATATAATTATCATTTTTTAATGTTATTGTTTTGGCTGTTAGCCATATTCCCAAATATTTTACTTTTTTAACTATTTGCATTCCAGTAATACATTCTAAATTGCTTTCTTGTATTTTACTCATGTTTTTAGTTATAATTTTTGTTTTATTTTTATTTATTTTCAAACCTGCCACCTTGCCATATTGTTCTATTGTTTGGATTAATCTTGGTGCTGTGACTAACGGATCTTCCATTATAAAAGTCAAGTCATCTGCAAAGGCCTGGACTTTGTATATCTCTTTTCTAACTGTTAAACCTTTTATCTTTGGATCTGATCTTATTTTTATTAAGAGTGCTTCTAAAGTCATAATGAAAAGAAGAGGTGATATGGGACATCCTTGCCGCACTCCTTTATTTATTTTAAACGCTTCTAATTGTTCATTGTTTAATATAATTTTTGTCGTTTGTTCTGAATAAATAGCGTCTATTAAATTAACAAATTTGGGGCCGAATCTCATTTTATTTAATTGCATCTTTATAAATGTCCAATTCACGTTATCAAAAGCTTTTTCAGCGTCTAAGAACATTAAAGATAATATTTTGTCTGAATGTTGCTCGTAATACTCTAATACATTAATAATTGTTCTAAGATTATTTTTAATTTGTCTACCTGGAAGGAAACCATTTTGGTCTGAGTGAATTTTGCTATTTATCACATTTTTCAATCTATCTGCATATATTGCTATAAAAATTTTATAGTCTACATTCAATAAAGATATTGGTCTATAGTTTTTAATTTTTTCTTTTGGTGTATCTGGTTTGTGAATTAAAGTTATCAAAGATTCTGACCATGATTTAGGAATTTTACCATCCACTCTACATTCATTAAAAATTTGGAGCATATTATTTCTTAATACTTCATTTTCTATTTTATACCACTCTGCCGGGATAGCGTCCGGTCCCGTGGCTTTGTTGTTTTTCTGCTTTTTAATAACTATAAGGAGTTCTTCCATTGTTATTGGACTCTCCATCTTTTCTTGTTGCTCTTCTGTTATTTGTGGTAACTCTGCACTCTCTAGGTATTTAAATACGGCTTCTTCTTCAATATTATCATCTTTATACAATTCTTTAAAAAAGTTTTGAACTATATTTGCTTTTCCCTCTGGATCATATTTTATTATTCCATCTTTATCTTCTAATTTTCTAATTAATTTAGATTGTCTCTGTTTTCTCAGTTTATATGCTAACCATCTACCTGATTTATTGGCATGTTCAAAATATTGTTGCTTAGCTTTCTTTATTTTTTCCAGTATCTGATTTTGTTCTTGTAATCTAATTTTGTGTTTAATTAAATTTATTTTTTTCCCCAAGTCTTTATTTTTCACATTTTGTTGTGATAGAAACTCTAGTTGTTTTAATTCATTTATTAATTGTTCATATTTTCTTTTTCTTTCTTTATTATATTTTGCAGTGTAGGATATTGTTAATCCTCTTATGTATGCTTTAGTTGCATCCCACAAGTTCTGAGGGGTGGTATCTGTATTTTTATTAATTTCAAAAAATATTTTTAATTCCTTTTCAATCCATTCTTTATATTCTTTCTCTTTCAAAATATTTCTATTCATTTGCCAATTACGATGTTTTTTAATATTTCTCATATAGACTATAACTGGATTATGGTCTGCCCAAGTATTAACATCTATTTCTACGTCTTGTATGTACTCTGCTGTTGTTTTGGGAGCCCACACCATATCTATTCTAGTCCAAATTTTGTGGGGGTTTGAGTAAAAAGTATATTGCCTGCTGTGGGGATGCCTTTCCCTCCATATATCATTCAATAGCAATTCTGCTTTCATTTTTTGAAAAGTTGAGGGCAATAAATTCTTTTTTTTCTTTTTACAACTTTTCTTCACCCCCGAATGGTCTAATTGTCTATTTGTTATGGCATTAAAATCTCCAATAATTAACATATTTTCCAAATTTAATTCTAAAATTTTTTGATGTAATTTTTCATAAAATGCAATTTGGTCATCATTTGGGGCATATATAGAAACAATAGCAAGCGATTTGGGTTCAATATCAATCTGGACAATCAAAATTCTACCTTCATCATCACTATATAGTTGTTTGGAATTTATAGAACTCTCAACATACATTGCCACTCCTCTTTTCTTTTGGTCTGCTAACGCAGCATACATCTTTCCAATTTTATTATTTAACAATAAATTCCGATTACTCTTTTTTATATGCACTTCTTGGAGTATCACAATTTGAGCTTTTTGATTCTTAATTTTGGAAAACATTTGTTTTCTTTTTTTTGGTTCATTAAGTCCATTAACATTTACTGAAAAGATTTTTAAATCTCTCAATGTAGTCATTTGTTGTATTTCTTGGTTTCGCGTTGGGGTTGCTTTCTTCTGGCCCCTTGGTCCTGGTCCTCCACTTGTGCAAGTGCCCCCATGGCTTCGGCCTGCATTGCTTCCAGTTCTTTTGTTATCTGTTCCATTTCGCATATTCCACTGTTTTCATAAAAGTCTCTTGCTTGGTCTAGATTCTCCAATTTATATCTTGTTGATTTCCATGTCAATGATAGACCTTGTGGAATAAGCCAACGAAAAGTTATGTTTTCTTTAATCAGAAGTTTGGTCAAGAAATGATAGTCTCTTCTAGTCTATCGAACACGTCTTGGAATTTGTTTTAATATTTTTATTTCTCTGCCTTGGTGTTGTAGTTGTCCCGCTCTTGACCAATGCAATATATCATCTCTCATGCTTTTTCTTACAAATTTGATGTGAATCTCGCGTGGAAGATTAAAACGGCGAATATAGCTGTTAGAAATTCTGAAGACTTCATCGATTTCTTTTTTTATGTCATCTGGGTCCATCTGGAGGATTTTCCCAATAATGTCAGCCATAATGGCCTTTAAATCTTCATCTTTTTCTTCTATTACGTTTTGAAATCGAAGTCCATATGACGCACGTTGCATTTCCAGATGTGTAATTGATTCATCATACCCTCTGTAACGTGAAGCAGCTTTGTCCTCCAAGTGACCAATTCTTTTCTCCACCTTTTCCGCCTTTTCTTCCACTGCCTTCATTCGTACTTCATTGTCTTGCAAGGCTTGCTTAATCTCCTTCATCTGGTCTTTCATTTCACCTGTGTCAACTTTCATTTCCGCCATCTCTGCTTTGATTTCATCTCTCTGTTGTGTTGCATCTTGTTGAGATTTTAGCATAAAGTCATTTAATGTTGTTAATGTCTCTTGGATTGAAGCCAGAGATGGTTGTTTCTCCCTGTCCTTTTCCTTGGTGAACATAGTTGCAGATAAAGTCTGCTGTGCGGGAGATGGATGTGGTGAACTTTGCGGGGAAGAAATAACAGTTGTTTGCTTCTTGATTGTTTTAGTATGGGTGGAAGAACTTGACATTTTCAGATTTAAATTTAGTGTTATTTTATGTTAGCAGTATGTAAAGAGATTCTGTAAATTCCAAACCCACAGTAACAGTTATACTAAATTAATAGCAATTAATTAATAGCAATAAAAATTCTAATTCAAATAAAAGGCTAAATTTCAAATACACTTAAAATTTAAAATATATCTAATTAATGCTCAACTTGTTAATTCTTATTACTCTAATAAAAGTTTATATCAAGAAGATGTGAAGAAGAAAAGGGGAAAAAGGGGAAAAGGTTAGTTTAACACAGCAGCAAAGATAAGAAGGAAAATTCAGCAAAATGAGAAGGAGGGTAAAAACATGTGAAGAAAGGGGGCAATCAGAGTTAAAGACTATTATTCAATTAGGAGGGACAGGGGACCAAAGACCAAAAGAAAATTTAGCAATGCATAAACAGAACCACTTGTAATATAATGTAATATAGAATTAAAATTCAAAAATTAAAATTATCAAAGGGAAAACGCAAAAAAAAACCAATTGATTGAAGATCTAATTTGTTGTCAGAAACACCTTAATGAGTACTGCAAAGGTATTCCGTTTTTTGAAGAAAGGTATAGTCTGTAGAAAATTTATAAAACTTTTTCCAAGCAAATGCAGTTTAATTTCACGAAGTTAAAATGAAGTCGGTCCGTCTCTCACAGCCCAGGAAGAAATCTCTCCGCAGTAAATCCAACGAAAATGCTGTTAATCCACAAACAACTATTAATCCAAACGAAATCCAATGGAAATAGTCCAACAGAATAATCCAAAAAAAAGTCGATTAAATAATCCAAATTTTAGAGTTCTCAAATGTAGGAAAAGAGTTTTTTTCCCCTTTATAAATGTTTATTCAGAATTTGTAGGTAAATAGTGAGCAGTCTGGTCCTTCCGCTAGAAAAATCCCAGCCCGGACTTCATTTTTCAACTTTCGGTAACCAAATGTTTCAAAAATGTTTCAAAAGAGGAAAAAAAATTTTTTTCAACCAAATAATGTCATTTTGTAAATAATAAATCCTTTAATGTCTCATTCTAAAATCTTCTAGATCTCCTTGTTTGCAAAAATTTAACAGTTCAAAACAAGTGAAAGTGGTTAGAATAAGTTCCGGCTGTTAATTCGCGCCTGGATACAATGTTGTTTTAACAACTTTCTCTTTCGCCTTCGTTTAGACTCCGATTCAATTTTCTTGTTTTTTAAACTTCTTGTTTAGCATGGAACATAGAAAAAACTTTTACCTTAATTGTAGCTTCTTTGGCAATATTCCTTTTTCGATTAGGGTTGTTCAGTTTCTCTGCTTTTTACTCTCTTGATGTTTCTTGCTTCCCACTGGTTAGGTGGGATCGCAATGGCCGTGTCCTCTTGGGAGAGGACCGGTGCTCCCTGCACCAGAGCTGCAGGATGAACCCTCTGTCCTGGAGCCTCGGCGATGGCTCCCCGGGCAGAGGGGAATCCCCTTTTCTAGGACCGAGCCATCCGGACTCGATCCGATCGCGCTGGGGCGACCTCTGGGAGGGTTGGGGGGGTCTCGAGGCAGAGCCCTGCCAAGAGACTCCGCTGCGATCCTCAGCGAAACCGGAAACTCGGATAGTATACTATCAAATACAGAGTAGATATAACAAAAACTTGGTAGAATTTGGAATTATTTGTTTGTTTATTTTATTTTATGTATGTATGTATGTGTGTGTGTGTGTGTGTGTTTGTTTGTTTGTTTATTTATTTATTTATTTATTTATTGGATTTGTATGTCGCCCCTCTCCGGAGACTCGGGGCAGCTAACAGCAATAATAGGACAGCGTATAACAATAATCCAATACTAAAAAAAATTAAAAACCCATTATAATAAAAAACCAAACATACATAGAGACATACCATGCATAAAATTGTAAAGGCCCAGGGGGAAAGGGTATCTCAATTCCCCCATGCCTGGCGGCAGAGGTGGGTTTTAAGTAGCTTATGAAAGGCAAGGAGGGTGGGGGCAATTCTAATCTCTGGGGGGAGTTGGTTCCTGAGGGCCGGGGCCGCCACAGAGAAGGCTCTTCCCCTGGGTCCCACCAAGCGGCATTATTTAGTGACGGGACCCGGAGAAGACCCACTCTGTGGGACCTAACTGGTCGCTGGGATTCATGCAGCAGAAGGCGGTCCCTGAGATAATCTGAATTAGTAAAAAAATAATATAATAGACAAATTTTTATTAGGTTCAGAAAGGAAATTTATTACCAAGATGTATAATTTTTCTTAAATTATGAAAACTTAGAAGAAATGGCAAAGGAAAACATGATTGCCTGGATGACCAACTTTGGCTACACTATTCAACTAGAAGATTGGGAAAAGATCTGGAAAGTTAATTTTAACCCAGAAAGAGGTGATGTAATTTTTTAAAAAACATATTCGGGTTAAAAAGTTATTCTAAAAATTATCCTAAAATAATTTTACTTATTCTGAGATTCCTTTGATTCCTATTTTATTTCTTTATCAAATTTTAACGTCTATCGTGAAATTATTTATGTCATGTTATCTGTCATATTACCTTTTAGAATTCTAAATCCTAGAGTCAGCCACGGAAGCTAACAAGCAAACAAATAAAACTGAAGATCTCTTACCTCAAATACAGCTTTTCCTACATAATAGAGGAAAATATCCATGATGGAAATAAAGTAAACCCTAACTAAGCTAAACTACTGTTTAATATATTAAACAAATATAATATGCGAAATATATGGAAACAAATATAAATATATATTTATAATATATATATATATATAATATGAAGTAAATAGATGAATAAGTAAACAAATAAATTTTGTAAAATAGAACAAACCTAAACTACATCAATAAAATTAAATAAAAACTGAAGCAACTTAACCAACCAATCCTCAGTAACTAAGTGAAGCACCCACACAGAGATAAAAGCTCAGGTGAATAATACCTTTCATTCAGCCCACCCTAAGGTTTCATTTACTTCTCCTTTGTGAGCTCATGCACCTGTCAGAAGGATTATGAGGCATGACCTCATGAGGGAAAAGCCAAGCAAACTGAATAGCTGAATTAATGCTACTCAGTGTTTTATCTATTTTTCAATTTTGGCAGAAAAGTAAATACCAAATCCTGCTGATGCGTTTGGTGGAACAAGAGGCTGAAGTAACAAGAAAAATGCAACAGAAAAATTAGTGTCCCTGAAGAAAGCAGGGAGATGTCTGGAGAAATACGCACCGTTAAGAGTGCAAAAGTGGTAAAAGAGCAGGAGTTATTTATGTCTCTGGGAGAGTAAATTACTCTGTGGATGTTGCTCCTACAAACTTCAAGAAATACACAGTATTTTAACTTAACCTTTCAGAGCGTCCCTTCATTTTCTGGCCTGAGCTGATGAATTACATAGAGATAGTCCTCAATTTACGACCACAATTAAGCCCAAAGTTTATGTTGCCTAATGAAAAATTTGTTAAGTAAATTTTGCTCCATTTTAGGAGGGTTTTTTCTACACTTGTTAAGTGAATCACTAAAATTGTTAAATTAGTAACATGGTTTGTTAAGTGAATGTGGCTTCCCCAATATCTTTGCTTGTCTGCAAGTTTGCAAAATAGAATAAATAGAATTCTTTATTGGCCAAGTGTGACTGGTCACACAAATTTGTCTTTGGTGCATATGTTCTCAGTGTGCATAAAAGATACATTTGTCAAGAATCATGAGGTACAACCAGTGATGGGCTCCTACAGGTGTGGTCGGTACGCAGTATCAGTAGCAAAAATTTGGTCAGGTACATAGTACCAGTAGCAAAATTTTGATTTTTTTTCCTTTTTTTCCCTTCTGGGCTCTGGATATGTTTTTCCTATCGCAGTAAATGAGGTTGAATGTATATAATTTTAGAAGAGCTGTGCGTATGTGTGTGTACATACTCTTTATATAGTAGATAATTACCAAAACATAATGAAGGTTACAGAGGATATACTCATAGTAAAACATCAAAGAAAGAATAGAAGAAAGGATTTAAGAATAAAATATACCAAAGAAAGAATAGAAGAAAAGATATATAAATAAATATAGGAGAGACAATAGGACAGGGGACTGAAGGCACTTATGCACACCCCTTACTGACCTCTTAGGAATCGGGAGAGGTCAACCGTGGATTGTCTAAGGATAAAATGTTGGGGGTTAGTGAAGTAGCGAAAATGGAGCTCCACCCCAGAGCACCCAATTTGCACTGAAAGATGTTGAAACAAAACGCATAAGCCACACCCACAGTGTGGTAGTAAAAATTTTAGCAGCCCATCACTGGGTACAACACTTAATGATTATCACAGGAAACAACCAATACTAATATAACTAGTAAGGATACAAGCAACAAGTTACAGTCATACAGTCATAAGTGGGAGGAGATAAGGATGGGAACAAGGAGAAAAACTAATAGTAATAGTAATCCTTAGTGAATAGTTTGACAGTGGTGAGGGAATTGTTTGTTTAGCAGAGTGATGGTGTTTGGGGAAAAACTGTTCTTGTGTCTAGTTGTCTTGGTGTGCAGGGCTCTATAGCGACGTTTTGAGGGTAGGAGTTGAAACAGTTTATGTTCAGGATGCGAGGGGTCCGTAAATTTTCATGCCCCTCTTTTTGACATGTGCAGTAAGGGACGCTGCAACTATCATAAATATGAACCAGTTGTCAAGCATCCAAATATTAATCACATGAGCATGGGGCTGCATGCACAGAAGCAAAAAAATTGCCAAAATCTCTATGCGCATCACCTTGCAAGATTTCGCTTCCTGTGCATGTTCAGAAGCAAAATGTGAAAATCCACTGGCTGTTCAGCAGGCAGCTGCCGGGGAGAAGGATCCCCACCCTGGGAGTGCTGGGTCGGACCAAGTCCAGGGAAGGGATTAATTTGGGGGGGGGGACACAAAGGAAGTCTGTGCATCCTTTCAAATGGGAGGGGGGAAGAATTGAGATTGTCAGACCTTTTACCTTGCACAACAATGTGATGGTTGGTAAAGATCTGAGCTAATTTGGTTGTCAGTTTTTCTTTATTTTTCTTTTTAAAATACATCCTGTTATTGTTTTTGTTGTTATTTAATTCTTAATGGTTTTTGAGGTTTTGCATTTCTTGCTTTGGAGTTTTGGGAAGGGGTGCTTGGACTATGGAAGCTAACAGGAGAGAAAACTAGGAGCCTTTAATCTTCATTTGGTTGCTCGGTTTTGTCCATTGTTTTGTTTCGTGCTTACTATTTCATCATTATTAAAATATTGAATCTGTGCTTCTTTTGCCCAATGACAAATTGCGGCAACCATCACATTGTTGACCAGGGCTGAAGGTCTGACATTGTCTTTCATCAATTATGGTGATGTTGGAACTGATGGATTGCTGTATGGGGATTCCACAGTGATGGAGGCCTCCTCCTCATCTTCAGCTGGTGGTTCTGGTGACGCAACACCCTGAACGCAGAGGACAAACAATGTCACTTTCCAGGGTCTACAAGGAACTTTGGTGGGCTCTCACTGCACACCAGTTCTCTATTTATTTATGTAAACATCAAATTATAATTTTATCTTATCTTATCTATATCTTAAATTATTATATTATGTTCAATTTAAGTTTAGAATGTATTTTATTCCAACTTCTTTTTAAACCGTATGTTATTTCAATTTCATTTTAAATTGTATTATATTAAATTCAATTTTAAATTATTTTATCAAATTTTAATAATAATTTGTTTCTGCAACTTTGCTTTTTGATATGCTCCAAGAGCTAATCAATAAAAAACTCATATTATGTCAAACTATGACCAGCATAGAATATTTGTTCCTTTTTCTCACAGGGGCCACAAAAGGCCCAAAGCCCTTCAAGATGCTTCCCAGAGGGAGGGGGAGGGATGGAGGCAGGAGGGGGGAAAGGCCTCCCTCCCCCCCAATCTGTGGGCATTTTCGGACCCCAAAAAGTCACCACAGGCAGAAATAGTCAGATTGTATTGAGACATGTTTCTTAAAGACATTTTCATTAGGGGGAATGTAGTGAAATTGCACTCTGGGTGATGTAGTTTTACATGTGACCACATCTGCACAATCCAATATTTATTTATTTATTTATCTTCAAACAAACATATTCAAAAGGCCTTGTGAGAATGGGCCTAAAAAAAAAGATGGGTCTTTGCCAGCTTTAGTTGTCCAACTCACTGCCTAAGGAGGCCGGTTATAATTTAAGGCCTGATCCCAGAGTGCCCCCTACAGGCAGTGAGAGGGACAGCTAAAGCATGGAAGGTCCCTGAGTGCTGACTGTGGAATTCATCTTCAGGTTGCTAAGCTAGCCAGGTTTTTTTTCTAACTTTTCTCCGGGTTCTTTTGTCTGTGTGTGTGTGTGTGTGTGTGTGTGTGTGTGTGTGTGTGAGTGAGAGAGAGAGAGAGAGAGAGATAAAGTTGTTTTTAACTCTGCAAAGTTCTGCCAACTAAGTTTTCACTAAAGTTGCATCAGCCCTTTTGTGTGGATCATTTGAGCTTTAACTTTCAAAATAAAGTTAAATATATGTTACCTTTAACTCAGCAGGCAGCTATTTCAGATCTGTGAGATGCTCTGGCATTAACTGACCCCTGGGATTTTCTCTTCATGCCCACAAATCTCAGATTTATTTGTTTCTTCAACCACAGTTGCCGTGTATTCCCTCCAGGGTCAGTTTCAAGCATGGAGCTCCCAAAACTCTCAATTCTAGATGACCGATTTAATTCCATCTCTGCCCCTGCCATTATGTGCCATATGGGGATTATTTCCTTTTCATTTCTCTCCAGAAAATCCCCCAAAGTTGAATCATCCAGGGATCTCTCCTGAGAGGGAGAATTATTACGATCAACGTTTCAGCTCTGCTCTTGGGCTGAATCCTCCAGGGGAGACTTTGGGCAGAGAAATAGGGAGTTTGGAGACAGGCAGAGTCTCTTGCATGTACGTCTCTCTCTTTTCCAGGTGAAGCTGTGTTTCAATCAGGGAAGCAACTGCATCATATTCCACCTTCTGAGAGTCCTTTGAATACTTCTGTAGGAACAGGGAGGAGATTGATTGAGTCACCCCATGGATGATGGACACCCTGCTTCTGGTTGTGGTGTTGCTTGTGTCCTATCCAGTCTCTGGGAAGCTGAGAAGGAAATGCCTGATGAGTTTAGAGCACCGGGATGGAAAACAACCACCGAACTTTTATAGCCCAGGAGACCATCTCATTGGTATAGTCCTCTCTGGAGGTAAAACGTTGCCTACAAAGTTGCTTTTCAACGTGGCTCCTTCTCTTCCTCATCCGTAAGTCATTCAGGGTGATGGAGTTTCACTCCCTCCATTCTAACACTCTCCTTATTTTATGTTTTTTCCTCATTTATTCCTATATTGTGAATATGTCTAATTTCCTGAACGATTTTGATTTCCACGGCTTCTCGTTTTTGTCTGATTTGGTGAAAGAGACTCAAAAAGGGGTCTGAGAAAAAGCTGAAAGGGCTGCAGATTATTTTCTTCTCTCTGTTCAATCTTTAATTTATCATTTGAATCATGAATTTTATTTAAAGTAATTGGGGAATCAGTTGTAGTTGCTGCACCTCAGTCGATTTCCATATTTGTGTAACTGATCATTGCTTTTGGTTCACTAGGCATGTGGAAGATTATACATTGCTCAAAATAAATAAATAAAGGGAACACTTAAACAACAGAATATAACTCCAAGTCAAACTGTCCACTTAGGAATCAACACTGATTGTGTTGCTTTTCACCTGCTGTTGTCAGCACATTCAACTTTGTACAGAACAAAGTGTTCAATGAGGATATTTCATTCATTCAGATCTAGGATGGGTTCTTTGAGTGTTGCCTTTATTTCTTTTTTGAGTAGTATATATTAGAAGAAGTATTTGTTGTTCCTGTTGATTATAATAACATTTTGTCTTACAATAGGGATATTTATAGTATTACTTATACCTTAATATTAATTTTCAACATTCAACTGATGAACAAGAATTCCCAGTTCATGCACAACTTCACACTTGGCTGCAATATCCATGACAACTATGTGAACACTTTCCGCACTTCAGATGTCTTGCTGGACATTCTCTCCACTGGAGAAGCCAATGTCCCCAACTACGGCTGTGGAAGGAAGGACAACCTTCTGGCTCTTCTTGATACAGCTAGTATCGAAATCTCCATCCAGATGTCAACATTAGGAGGCATCTACAAAGTCCAACAGGTTTGTGTGTGTTCTTCTCCGTCTGGTAAAAGTAAGTGGTGGGTGATGGTAGATGAGCAATAGATGCAATCATGTTTTCTGCATGGAATTCAGGAACTGATTTCCTCCATATTAGCAAAAATGTCAATGTTCTACCCCATTATGTTCATGTTGATTAATCATAAAAGGCCTGAAATGCAAGCAATACCTTCCCTGGAGAAGACATTCTACCAACTAGTTAATTGATCCAAAAATATCTCTAGTTGTTGGGGCCCCTATTGGCATCTTCATTTTAGAAGACAAGACCTGGCCTATTTTTATGTAACTAGAATATGGAATAAAAAGGACTCTAGCAATTATAGACCAAATGGACTAGCAGATATTGTGGCTAAAATTTATGCCATGATCCTCTTAGTTAAACTTGAGAAAAATGCATTCCTTGCAGAAGAACCAGAAGGTTTAAGTAGAATTAAAAGCTATGTAGACTTTATAAGAAACAATGCATGTTAATGATCATATATTGGCTCAAATTGGTCGTGAAATATCTAATCTATATCAGTGAGGAAAAACAAGGTTTGCAGGCTTTCTAGATGTTAGTGCAACATTTGACTCAATGAACAGAGAAATAGGATAGAGAAACTGGATTGCCCTCCAAATGGAGCTCAGCCTGTTGGCCCTGATCCAAGCCCTTGTTGGAGAGGGAGGTTTAAGCTCAATGGGGCCACGAGAAGAAGGACCTATGCTTACCAAGCAGGGAAAGGAAAGATACATATTTGAACCCTTGTTATTCAGTATAGATATGAATGACTTACTAGGACTAATGTAGGATAAAAAACAGATCATAAATAAATGTTATTTCATTTACTAAACTAGTGGACCAGTGAAAGGCAGTGTACTTTCTGGATTTCAGAAAGGCTTTGACAAGGTAAACCACAACCTATTTCTCGGTAAGCTAAAACTATGTGAGATAGGCCGCCTGATGCCCAGATGGAGTCAGCCGGTGGTCCTCAATGGAAGTATGTCTGCCTGGAGAGAAACCAGCAGTGGGGGACCCCCAGGTTCCATTTTAGGCCCAGGACTCTTAGCATCTTCATGAATGATTTGGATGAGGGGAGAAATGGGGAAATCATCAAATCTGAAGACAACACTAAAGTGGCAGGAATAGCCAGCACCCCAGAAGATAAGGTGAAGATCCAGAAGGATCTAGATAGACTTGAACCCTAACAAGATGAAATTCAATGTAGAGAAATGTAAAGTTTTACACTTAGGCTGGAGAAACCAAATGTTCACTTACAGATTAAGTGAAATCTGACTCAATTGTAGTAACAGGGAGAGGGATCTTGGAGTCTTAGTGGACAATCACTTAAAAATGGACCAACAATGTTTGGCACCAGCCAAAAAAGCCAAAAACATTTGCATCAACAGATGGATAAAATCATATGAAGCATTAGTATCGCTTTATAATGTCTTGGCAAGACCACACTTAAAATACTGCGTCCAATTTTCATCAAAATATTATTTTAAAAATGCAGAGACTAAGATGATTAATGGTCTGGAGATTAAAACATATGAAGAACAGTTGTAGGAATTGAATATGTCTAGTTGAATGAAAAGGACTTTGAGTGACTGAGAGGAAAATGTAAAGATGGTTTATTTTGTGTAAAGAAGGGAACCAAAGTGAAGCCATATTGTGATATCAAGTTGTCTTTTAGACTCAAATGACCTTCCCTCTCTACCATTATATAACCATGCATGTGAAGCAGTATTATGATCATATATTGTATTTTTAGCACATTGTGTGAAAAACAGGATAGGAAACTGGGGCTAGCCCCTAAGTAAGGGGAAAAAATACATTAAGAACATATGTCATTGTTCACGTCATGACTTATGAGCGTGTTCGGTATACTGGGAGTCACGTATGAATTGTCGATTTGGTATAAAAATGGAGGTGTGAAGATGTCAATTGCCTTCTTCAGGGGTGATTCTCTACCTCAGTTGGCCTCTCCTTGATTAACGAGATAGTAAACATCTGTTCCTGTTCACCTGGCTCCTGTGTCATTATTTTTCCTTTTCTCACTGTGACCTAATAACAGTGTGCAATATTTCAGGGGCTGCCCCAAAGAATAGGGGGGATGGGTTAACCCATTTTCCAAAAACTGGAAAACAGGACAACAAACAATGGATTGAAACTAATCATGGAGAGAAACAACCTAGAACTAAGGAGAACTTTCCTGACACTTAGAGCAATTAATCAATGGAATAACTTGTCCCCAGAAGTTGTGTGTAGTCCAACACTGGAGGTTTTAAAAAAGAGACCACACAGCTACTTGTCTGGAAGAGTATACGGTCCCCTGATTGAGGAGGAGGTTAGACTAGAAGACCTCCAAGGTCCCTTCCAATTCTTTTATTCTGTTTTAAGTTCTGTTATAGGTACACATGTTGAGCATGCTAAATACCTATTGGAACTCACTAATTTACACGAACAAAATGATATTATCATACTTACACATTGGATTGTATACTCTGTGAACAAGACTTGGATACTTTTGGTTTCCCCCATGTTCTTACATCCATCTGATGTTTGGGGCTTCAGAGAGGGGGATGGGAGTTTTTGCCTCCGCCAGTTGGACGAAGTTCTTTCTTCCGCCGCAGCTGATCGGCCGCTGCCTTCTCTCCCTCGCCCAAAGGCCCCTAGCTCTTGGCCCCAGCCCTTTCGTCACACAAAGCCACAGCCTTTTGGCCACATGGGACACTTCGCCACCATCCAATCAGAACGGTTCTTACAAAACGCTACTTTGGGAAGGAAAGAATGGGACAGTTTGCTCTTTCATACACACACACACACCAGTTGAATGATAGAGATGGAAGGGACCTCAGTGGCCATCTAGTCTGACCCCCTTCTCATTCAGGAGACTTACAGAATGATAGAAAGGGAAGGTACCTCAGTGGCCATCTAGGCTGACCCCACTTCTCATTCAGGAGACTTACAGAATGATAGAGAGGGAAGGGACCTCTGGGGCCATCTAGTCTGACCCCCCTTCTCATTCAGGAGACTTACAGAATGATAGAGAGGGAAGGGACCTCTGGGGCCATCTAGTCTGACCCCCCTTCTCATTCAGGAGACTTACAGAATGATAGAGAGGAAAGGGACCTCTGGGGCCATCTAGTCTGACCCTCCTTCTCATTCAGGAGACTTACAGAATGATAGAGAGGGAAGGGACCTCTGGGGCCATCTAGTCTGATCCCCTTCTCATTCAGGAGACTTACAGAATGATAGAGAGGGAAGGGACCTCTGGGGCCATCTAGTCTGATCCCCTTCTCATTCAGGAGACTTACAGAATGATAGAGAGGGAAGGAACCTCAGCGGCCATCTAATCTGACCCCCCTTCTCATTCAGGAGACTTACAGAATGATAGAGAGGGAAGGGACTTCAGTGGCCATCTAGTCTGACCCCCAGCTCAAGCAGATACAGAAACAGAAAAAGATGCACCAATCCTCAAAAATAATAATAGGCCCCTTATTGGAATATAATACTTCAGTCAGCATTTCAATATGTTAATCTAATTGTGGTAAATTGTAGAGGTGGTACAGTAATATTATTCACAATGTTTATAGTTTTTAAAATTTATTCTTTTTCATTTTTATTACACAATCTTGCTAATATTCTGTTTTTAATAATGTAAACAATGTCTAACTACAAATTGTTCTAATACATTTATGAGGAGCAGGTTGGATTTATTAAAATGCAATATTTTGGATTTGATCTGACCCCAAATATGACACAGCATTTTCATTGCTTTTTCAGATCAAATATTTAAGTGCTTCAGACGCTCTGAGTGATAGAAGCAAATTCCCCTTTTTCCACCAGACAGACATCAAAGAAGGGTTCCACTACCCAGCCATTGTCCAACTGCTCCTCCATTTCAGATGGACCCTGATTGGCCTCTTTGCTTTAGACACAGAGAAGGGAGAGAATTTCATGAGGACTTTCCCTCCTGTGCTTGTCAGAAATGGAATTTGTGTGGTTCTATCACAACGATTCTCAACAACAGGGTATACAGCCTCCCTCAGGGATGCCCTCTCTAAGTGGAGACAAGTCAATGTCTTTGTTCACTTCATGGAATTTGATCCCCTTTGGGGCAGAATTCTTCCTTTCCATGAAACATTTCTGCACTTGCCGGGACTCATTGAAGAGAAAATCTGGATCCTCACAACTTTTGCATGGCATGCAATAGACAAGCACAGACTTCTCAAATACATCCACAGTATTTTGAAGTTTGGTTATCTGGGCA
Organism: Erythrolamprus reginae; assembly: GCF_031021105.1. NCBI lineage: Eukaryota > Metazoa > Chordata > Lepidosauria > Squamata > Dipsadidae > Erythrolamprus > Erythrolamprus reginae. The sequence continues at coordinate 249,426 of NW_027248439.1, read as the reverse complement.
AAGAAAGGCCACGAGATGAAGCCTTTGAACCTCGTTTCTTTGTGGAAGAAAACTTTCAAGATCACAATTTTCTCTGTTCTCTTTCAAAGAACGTCTTTTCTGTCAAAGGCCGCAGAAGATGCACCCAGAAAGCCCCACTGGAGACCCAGGAGAAAAGGAACAGAAGAGGGTTCAGAAATCAATATGAAATTTACACCTTCATAAAGACTCTGGCCCATGTCTTGAATGCCGCCTATTCCCCCAGATCGAGGAGGAGAAGGATGGAGGGAGAAAAGAGGTTGGGGTCTCCAAGGCTGCAGCCGTGGCAGGTAGGGGGTCCCGATATGGATCCATGAATCTCAGATCCTTTGGAGGAGGAATCCCGAGGAGAAGGAGGGGAACCACCTCAACAGATCTGCCCCATTGAATTACTCAGGGAATAATGGTTCCAAAGTAGTGTGTGTGTGTTTGTGTGTTTCCCAAGTATTTTACTACCACTCTGTGGGTGTGGCTTATTTTGTGGCTGTGGCTTGATGGTCATGTGATTGGGTGGGAGGGGCTTAGTAGCCATGTGACCAGGTGGGGAGTTGGCTTCACGGTCATGTGATTCAGCAGGTGATGCTTGGTGGTCATGTCACGGAACAATTAAAAATAATAGGATTTTTCTCTTTTGCTCTTTCTTTTTCTTTCTTTCTCATCTATTTCTTCCTTGTTTCCTTCCTTTCTTTCTTCCTCCCTACCTCCCACCTATCCACCCAAGCAACCTCCGTCTTCACTCCTTTCTTCCTTCCTCCCTTCTTCATTCCCTCCTTCCTTTCTCTCTCTTTTCCTCTTTTTTACTCTCCCTCCCTCCCACTCACCCAACTTCCTCCATCCATCCATCCTTCCTCCCTTCCTCCCTCTTGCTTCCCTCATTCCCTCATTCCTTCCTTCCTTTTTCTCTTTCTCTTTCCCTCTTTCTTACTCCTCCTCCCGCCCACCCACCCATCCAACTTCCTCCATCCTTCCTTCCTTCTTTCCTTCCTTCCATTCTTCCTTCCTTCCTCTTTTCTTTCTTTCTTTCCCTCACTCCTGATTACCCACCCAACTTTCCTCTTCCTTCCTTCCTTCCTTCATCCCTCCCTCCTTTCTTTCTCTTCCTCTTTCCCTTTCTTATTTTCCCTCCCTCCCATCCAAATTCTTTCCTCCTTTCTTACTTCCTTCTTTCGTCCAACCCTCCCTCACTTTACTCTTTCATTCATTCCTTTTCTTTTTTCTTTCTTTCTCTCTCCCTCCTTTCTTTCTTTTTTCTCTTTCTCTCCCTCCCTCCCACCCAAACCTCCTCCTCAGTCCTTCCTCCTTCCACTCACTCCCTCCCCCTCCCTCCCCTTTCTTTCTTTCTTTCTCTCTCTCCCGCTCTCTTTTTCTATCCATTCCTTCCACCCTCCCACTCAACTTCTCGTTCCTTCCTTCCTCCTTCCCTCCATCCCTGCCTCCTTCCCCCTCCCTCCCTTCCTCTCTCTTTCTCTCCCTCCGTTCCTTCCTTCCTTTCTCTTTCTCTTCCCCATCTTTCTTTTTTCCCTCCCTCACTGCCACCCACACAAACGTCCTCCTTAGTCCTTCCGCCCTCCACTCCCTCCCTCCCCATCCCTCCCCTTTCTTTCTTTCTTTCTTTCTTTCTCTTTCCTTATCTTTCTCTCCCCCTATTTCTTTCCTTCCCTCCTTCTTTCCCACCAACCCAACCACCCAAACCTCCTCAGATCTTCCTCCCACCCTCCTCTCTATTTCTTTCTTTTTTCCCTCCCTCCCACTCAATCTTCCTTCTCACTCTTTCCTTCCTTGCTTCCTCCCTCCCTCCCCTTTCTTTCTTTCTTTCTTTGTTTTTATTTCTTTATCTTTCTCTCCCCCCTATTTCTTTCCTTCCCTCCTTCTTTCCCACCCACCCACCCACCCAAATTTCCTCCTCAGTCCTTCCTTCCTCCTCTCTCTCTCTCCCTCTCTTTCTTTCTTTCCCTCCCATGCTCCCACCAACCCAACCACCCAACCCTCCTCAGTTCTTCCTCCCTCCCTCCTCTCTATTTCTTTATTTTTTTCCTCCCTCCCACTCAATCTTCCATCCCACCCTTTCCTTCCTTGTTTCCTCCCTCCCTCCCTTCTTTCTTTCTTTCCTTCCTTTCTCTTTCTTTCTTTCTCTTCATTCCTTCCACCCACCCAACTTCTCCTTCCTTCCTTCCTCCTTCCCCCCTCCCTGCCTCCTTCCCCCTCTTTCCCTCCCTCTCTTTCTCTCCCTCCGTTCCTTTCTCTTTCTCTCCTCCCTTTCTTTCTTTCCCTTCCTCACTGCCACCCACCAAAACTTCCTCCGCAGTCCTTCCGCTGTCCACTCCCTCCCTCTTTCTTTCTTTCTTTCCTTCCTTTCTCTTTCTTTCTTTCCATTCCTTCCACCCACCCACTCAAATTCTTTCTTCCTTCCTCCTTCCCTCGCTCCCTGCCTCCTTCCCCCCTCCCTCCCTCCATCTTTCTTTCTCTCCCACTTTTCCTTCCTTCTTTCTCTTCCCTCTTTCTTTCTTTCTTTTTCTTTCTTTCTTTCTTTCCCTCCCTCACTGCCACCCACTCAAACTTTCTCCTCAGTCTTTCCACCCTCCACTCCCTCCCCTTTCTTTCTTTCTTTCTTTCTCTTTCTTTCCCCCTTTCTTTCTTTCCCTCCTTCTGCACATGCTCAGAAAAAGAAAAAAATAAATAAATCCCCCCCCAATCAAAAAATATTCAGAAAAAAAATTGGGGAAAAATGCCAGCCTCCAGGGACCAGTACCAGGCCAGTGACCATCATGAATGGGCCGAAAAACAGAAGGAAAAACATTTAAATTTATTTTTTTAAAAGCCACCAAAAACAAAATGGTGACACATGTGCAGTGCTGGAAACCTGGCTTCTGTGTATGCACAGAATTAGAAAAAAAATAAAGAAATCCCCAAATCAAAAAGACATTCAAAACAACTTGGGGGGAAATGGCAGCCCCTGGGGACTAGTACGAGGCCAGTACGAGGCTACCGTTGTGCCTGGACTGGACTGGACCGGTAGGAACCCGCCCCTGTTCCAAAGACCATGGAATTTCTATATTAAACACTGTTAATTTGAAAATGCTGTATAGGTTTGTGATTAGCATTGTGGAATTTGATCTTTATGAATTTGGAGGAGACCCCTGAGACCATCTAGCCCAACCCCTCTTCTCTGCAGCAATCCCAGTTAAAGCTTCTCTGACTGATGGCGGCTCCGTCTTTGCATTCAGAGAATCCACGAAGGGAGACTGAACTTCTCTGCTTTCCTGGCTCAGCTCTAAAAGAGCTCATCCTTTTGTGATATTTTTCTCTCGCGTTCATCTAAAGTCTCATCTCCTGTAACCGAGTTGATTTTTCCATGTCTGACACCCTGGAGTAACAGTGAGCAGATCTTAGGCTGGTGTGTGACGTGTGTCAGTGATTGGAAGAGGGCTGCATCCTCCCCTCCTCAATCGAGAGATGGTGTCAGTTGGAAAAGGGGCTCCCAGACTCCTCCTGATCTTCAGCTCTCCTCCTTCTTGTCTTTCCTCAAGGCTACGAGCAGCTCCTTTGATCTCTTCCTTGCCTTACCTTATTTATTTATTTATTTATTTATTTACTTACTATTTGTTTATTTATTTATTCATTCATTCATTCATTCATTCATTTATTTATTTATTTAATAGATTTGTATGCCACCCATCTCCATAGACTCGGGGAAGCTCACAACAGCAATAGAACAATTCATAACAAATCTAATAATTTAAAAACATTTTAAAAACCCCATTATTAATCAGACATACATACAAACATACCATACATAAATTGTATAGGCCAGGGGGAGATATCTCAATTCCCCCATGCCTGACGGCAAAGGTGGGTTTTAAGGAGTTTACGGAAAGCAAGGAGGGTGGGGGCAGTTCTAATCTCCGGGGGGAGCTGGTTCCAGAGAGTCGGGGCCGCCAAAGAGAAGGCTCTTCCCCTGGGACCCGCCAAACAACATTGTTGTCGACAGGACCCAGAGAAGGCCCACTCTGTGGGACATAATCAGTCACTGGGATTCATGCGGCAGAAGGCGGTCCTGGAGATATTCTGGTCCGATGCCATGAAGGGCTTTATACGTCATAACCAACACTTTGAATTGTGACCGGAAATTGATCGGAAACCAATGCAGACTGTGGAGTGTTGGTGTAATATGGGCATATCTGGGAAACCCCATGATTGCTCTCACAGCTGCATTCTTCACGATCTGAAGTTTCCGAACACTTTTCAAAGGTAGCCCCATGTAGAGAGCATTACAGTAGTTGAATCTCGAGGTGATGAGGGCATGAGTGACTGAGTAGTGAGTCCCGATCCAGATAGGGCCGCAACTGGTGCACCAGGCGAACCTGGGCGAACGCCCCCCTCACCACAGTTGATTTTTCGGAGTATAAGATGCACTCTCCCCCACACGGGATGGATTCCCATTCTGCATGGACACAAGCAAAATCTAGCAGGGACTCACACGGGCATCTCAACTTATGCTACCAAAAATGGCTCTGTTCAGTGTATAAGATGCACCAATATTTGCACCCTCTTTTTGGGGCGAGAAGAAGTGCGTCTTATACTCCAAAAATATGGTATTTAAGAAGTGAAATTGTATCTGAGAATGACCTTAGGGATGAGCAGAAGAGAGGCTGCCTAGGGAAGGATCAGATCAGAGGGGAGAATCCTGCAGCTGCATAATGGGAGAGAAGGAAACTCAGAAAGGATCCTGGATAACTCTTCAGGCTGAGAAAACAGTTGGTGGGTGATTTGGTTTTTCAGATTTGCAACATTGGGTTAATGTCACATTACCATTAAGTAGAATTAGCACATCTGGAGGTGTTTTCCATCAGGATGACCAGGGAGATTAGCCTGACACCTTTCTTCTTGATAAACCCATGCTTTCTGGAAATCTACCTGTGGTTTCTAAAGAGTTTATGAATCACTTCCCCACTATCTATTCATTTTATTTCTCATCTGCTCTAGAATGTTCCCTATAATTGACCAATTGTGTCAATTATATTTTCTCTATATTTTGTCAGTACAGTGATCCCTCGAGTATCGCGAGGGTTACGTTCCAAGACCCCTCGCGATACTCGATTTTTCGCAATATAGTGGTGCGGAAGTAAAAACACCATCTGCGCATGAGCACCCTTTTTTCCATGGCCGCGCATGCGCAGATGGTGTTTTTACTTCCGCACCTGGGAAGACCCAGGGAAGGTTCCTTCCGCCGCCCAGCAGCTGATCTGCTCGGCAGCGCCGCAGCAGCGAGGAGCCGAAGATCGGGGTTTCCCCGCCGCCCACGCAAAGGGGAAACCCCGATCTTCAGCTCCTCGCTGCTGCCGCGCCCGCCGCTTGTCCGCCCGCCGCTTGTCCGCCGCTTGTTCGCCCGCCGCTTGTCCGCCCGCCGCTTGTCCGCCGCTTGTCCGCCCGCTGCTTGTCCGCCGCTTGTCCACGTGCCGCTTGTCCGCCGCCCGCCTGCCCGCCGCCCGCCTGCCCGCCGCTTGTCCGCCCGCCACTTGCCCGCCGCTTGTCCGCCCGCCGCTTGTCCGCCCGCCGCTTGTCCGCCCGCCGCTTGTCCGCCCGCCGCTTGTCCGCCCGCCGCTTGTCCGCCCGCCGCTTGTCCGCCCGCCGCTTGTCCGCCCGCCGCTTGTCCGCCCGCCACTTGTCCGCCGCTTTTCCGCCCGCCGCTTCTCCGCCGCCTGCCTGCCCCCCGCTCGGTGCACGAGAGGGGGAAAGTGAGAAAAAGAGGGAGAGCAAGAGGGGGAGAGATAGAGAAAGAGAGAGAAGGAAAGAAAGAAAGAGATGAGAAAGGAAGGAAGAGAGTGAGAGAGAGGAAGAAAGAGAGAGAGAGAAGAGTGGAGTATTTTTTTGATTAATATTTTCTGAAAAACCGAGATATAGCGTTTCGCGAATATCGAGATCGCGAAACTCGAGGGATCACTGTATATGAGTGACAAACTTTTTCATTCACTTTTGAACATAAGGGCAGTTTTATTTAACCATATTTGGAGATTAGACAATTATAGAACAAAGACTGAATGTGGGATAAGAAACAATGTTTTCTGTATTTCAAATTCCTGGATGTTTCCATTCTAGTTTCATCCCTTTCTGGAGAAGAATGAATATTGGAATATTTCACAAGAAAAACTGTACTTGGACCAAAATGGAGAGATAAAAGCAGATCTGTTCATTGACAGCTACTTGGTTCTCCCCAAGGGGGATGTCAAGAGAGAGAGACTGGCGTATTTTGTAAGAGAGAGACTTTCTTTCAACCAAGATGCTCTTTCACGGCTAAAGTTGCTCAATAAGGTGGGAGAAATTTTGCTGTCTTTTCTCTGTTTTCCAAAGCCTGAGGTCCCATTTCAAGTGGGGAAAGCCTAGAGTCTGCAGGGTGGTTGGCCTTCCATGCCAGTTGGTGTCATCTAATAGATGTTCTTCAATATATAGGAACTAAGTGGAGCAGCTTTGCCATGTTTTATGGAAATCTTTTAAGATCTTACTGGTCAGAGGTTTCTTTCTTCATCACATTTATTCTACATTAAAAAAACTGAATGAAATAAAAGTTTCCTAAACCTTTTACAGTGAACTTTATTCTCAGTTTTAATATGAATATGTCATCATACTTAAATCTTTTTTCTCCAATTCCATCCCTCCAGACTTTATTAAATATAAAGGTACTTTATGGTAATGTTAAATTCCAAAAACAAAAGGGAGGAATTAAATGAAGAATCTGCCAGTTGTTATACCTCCTGTATCTGTTCAGAAGTAGTCAGAGATTTCATATTAACCTCAGTGAAGACCAGAGGCTAATTGTCTCCTGCCATTTTTACCTACATTTTACATGGATGGAGAGTCCTAACGTATTTCCTAACACATTCTCTTTTTTCTGCTTAGTCTTTCCCTGAGTCTAAATGTGTGGAAAGTTGTCATCCTGGATTTGTCAAGAGGGCTCGAGAAGGAGAGCCAGTTTGCTGCTACGACTGCATTCCTTGTCCGGAGGGGACCTTCTCCACTCAGGAAGGTGGGTGACACTGAGGAAAATGGGAGGCTTGGTGGAACTGGATCCATCCAGAACATTTTCATGAAAATACAAGTTAAAAGGGAGATTGAAGCAAACCTGGATTTTTAGTTGTAACCTGCACATTTTTTATCTAAAAGGAAGTAAATCAAAAAGACTTTGAAGGAGGGCTGGGAACAGGTGGAAGGATGGGGTGGCTGACTGGGCAAGCTTTACTAACAGCAGAGGAAATATCTCTTACACTTTTTAGTTTGGATAATTGCTTCTAAATTTACCTTTCTAGGAACATCTGAGATCTTTGAAACTTAATGAATTCTTTCAGGTCCACCTCCTGAAAGACCTTGCAATTCACTGTATATTGGCCTCCCCTTGAGGATCACTGAGAAGGTCAATAATGTGGTGTTGTAGATAGTTATGGGGGGAACTCGATACACAAATATTCTGCCAGTCATATCAATCAATCGATCAATCAAAATGGATCTGGAAGGAACCTTGGAGGTCTTCTAGTCCCACCCACTGCTCAAACAAGAGAACCTATACCAGTAATAGTGAACCTTTTTGGCCCTGAGTGCCCAAACCAGAACATGCAGATACACATGTCGGAGCATCAGAAACCCAAAGACCAGCTGTCCAGTCTGCATATGCCTATTTTGGCCATTTTTCAGGCCATTTTCTGGCTGGTTTTCAGGTCATTTTTGGTCTGAAAAAATCATCTGAAAACTATCTTTCTTTTGACTGTTTTCTGGATCATTTTTCAGGCTGTTTTCAGGTTGATTCCCAATGCTCCAGTGCTTTCAAAGACTGTTATGTGCACTGGTAATCAGAGATCTGGCAATGGCATGCATGCTCACAGTGAATGCTCTGCCTGCCACCTCTGCCACTCGTGCCATAGTTTGTCATCATGGACCTATACCATTTCAGACAAGTGACTGTCCAGTCTCTTCTTAAAAACCTCCAAGGTTGAAGAACCCCAAACCAGCTGTTCCACTGGTTAATTGTTCTCACTGTTAGGAAGTTTCTCCCTAATTCCATATTGCTTCCAGATGTTAGAGGATACTGCAGGAATCCTCCAAGTCCCATATATATAGCTGCCATGGGGCAGGATGTTTGCCTAAAAAGATGTTATGATTCATTATTAACCTCTAATAATATAGATTCCTATGAACATTCTACACACTACACAGAAAATAATTAACATCCTATGACTCCCCTCAACTTCATATACCTAGCTACATTTTAAAAAATACCCTTCTTAGCTCTTTTGAATGGAATTGCTTAGAAATACTTCTTGGAAAATGTTTGTGGAATTAGGTGTGGGGTTTTTTAGTTTTTTAAATTTATTATTAGATTTGTATGCTGCCCCTCTCTGAAGACTCGGGGCGGCTCACAACAGTAATAAAAACAATATAGCAGTGGAACAAATCTAATATTAAAAAAACATATAAAACCCTATCATTATTTTAAAAACGAAACAGCACATTCATACCAAACATAAAACAAAGTATAAAAAAAGCCTGGGGGAAAGGTGTCTCAACTCCCCCATGCCTGGCGGTATAAGTGAGTCTTGAGTAGTTTACGAAAGACAGGGAAGGTGGGGGCAGTTCTAATCTCCAGGGGGAGTTGGTTCCAGAGGGCTGGGGCCGCCACAGAGAAGGCTCTTCCCCTGGGGCCTGCCAAACGACATTGTTTAGTCGACGGGACCCGGAAAAGGCCAACTCTCTGGGACCTTATCAGTCGCTGGGATTTGTGCGGTAGCAGGCGGTTCTGGAGATACTCTGGTCCAATGCCATGTAGGGCTTTAAAGGTCATGACCAACACTTTGAATTGTGACCAGAAACTGATCGGCAGCCAATGCAAGCCACGGAGTGTTGAAGAAACGTGGGCGAATCTTGGAAGCCCCACGATGGCTCTCGCGGCTGCGTTCTACACGATCTGAAGTTTCCGAACACCTTTCAAAGGTAGCCCCATGTAGAGAGCGTTGAAGTAATCGAACCTCGAGGTGATGAGGGCATGAGCGACTGTGAGCAATGACTCTCTGTCCAAATAGGGCCGCAACTCGTGCACCAGGCGAACCTGGGCAAACGCCCTCCTCGCCACAGTCGAAAGATGATGTTCCAATGTCAGCTGTGGATCGAGGAGGACGCCCAAGTTGCGAACCCTCTCTGAGGGGGTCAGTAGTTCCCACCCCAGGGTAATGGACAGACAGATGGAATTGTCCTTGGGAGGCAAGACCCACAGCCACTTCGTCTTGTCTGGGTTGAGTTTGAATTTATTGACACCTATCCATGCCCCAACAGCCTCTAAGCACCGGCACATCACTTCCACTGCTTCGTGGACTGGACATGGGGTGGAGATGTATAACTGGGTATCATCGGCATATTGATAATACCTCACCCCATGCCCTTGGATGATCTTACCCAGCAGTTTCATGTAGATATTAAATAGCAGGAGGGAGAGAACTGACCCCTGAGGCACCCCACAAGGGAGAGACCTCTGACCCCCCACTAACACCGACTGCGACCGACCGGAGAGGTAGGAGGACAACCACTGGAGAACAGGGCCTCCCACTCCCAACCCCTCCAGCCGGCGCAGAAGGATACCATGGTCGATGGTATCAAAAGCCACTGAGAGGTCAAGAAGCACCAGGACAGAGGACAAGCCCCTGTCCCGGGCCCGCCAGAGATCATCCATCAACACGACCAAAGCTGTTTCCGTGCTGTAGCCGGGCATGAATCCAGACTGCTGAGAACCTAGATAATCGGCTTCTTCCAAGGACCGCTGGAGTTGGAGCGCCACCACCTTCTCAACAACCATAAAGGAAAGGTGGGAGAGTGGACGGTAGTTATTAAACATGGCTGAGTCCAGGGAAGGCTTACCATTTCGAAAATGGTATTTCTTGTAATGTTTAAAAACAAGGAAATATTACTTTTTATTTTTCAGATACTGAAAAATGCACCAAGTGTCCGGATGATAAATATCTTAATGAGCACAGAGTCCAATGTATCCCCAAAGTTATAACCTTCCTGTCTTATGAAGAATTTCTGGGCATCATCCTGGTCTCTTTTGCCCTACTGTTGTTCTTAATCACAGACCTTGTTTTAACCATCTTCATTCAGTACCGAGAAACTCCCATTGTCAAAGCCAACAACAGGGACCTCTCCTACATCCTCCTGGTCTCCCTCCTGCTTTGCTACTTGTCTCCTTCTCTCTTCATTGGTCAACCAAGCAAAGCCACCTGCCTTCTCCGACAGACAGTTTTCAGCATCATCTTCTCAGTTGCCATTTCTTCTCTCTTGGCCAAAACCATCATGGTGGTGCTGGCCTTCCTGGCCACAAAACCAGGAAACCGAGTGAAGAGATGGTTGGGGAAGAGCTTGGCCAACTCCATCATCCTTTCTTGTTCTGCTGTCCAAATTGTCATCTGCTCCATCTGGCTGGGAGTTTCTCCCCCGTTCCCTGACTCTGACCTCCACTCCCAGCATGGACAGATCATCCTGCAATGCAACGAAGGGGCTGTTGTCATGTTCTACATCACCCTCAGCTACATGGGCTTCTTGGCTGGCATCTGCTTCACGGTGGCTTTCCTGGCCAGGAATCTGCCTGGGGCCTTCAACGAAGCCAAGCTGATCACCTTCAGCATGCTAGTCTTCTGCAGTGTCTGGGTGACTTTTGTGCCCACCTACCTGAGCATCAAAGGGAAATACATGGTTGCTGTTCAGGTCTTCTCCATCCTGGCCTCCAGTGCTGGTCTGCTAGGCTGCATCTTCATCCCCAAGTGCTACATTATCCTTCTGAGGCCAGACCTGAACACAAAGGAGCATCTCACAGCCAGAACAAATGTAAAAACATGATATATAACACCAATGTAATATTGGAAAAATTGTTAATGTGACTTTTATTTCCATTTAGATAGTATGCAGGTGTCAAAGAAAACCATATCTATATGTTTCAAAATGGGAAATTGTTGAATGATGGGAATTCTTGCAGCTCTGTCCTCTTTCAATAAATCTTGCTAAAGAGATCTTTGTAAAATTCAGAAGAATTCAGCTATTTAGCAACAGCTACTGAATGTAAAAGCTTATAGAAAATAATGTGGGCTTTAACAAAATCATAGGGCCTATACATAAGAACGTTATTTTAAATTGTAAACTTGTGAACCTTTGTTTTAAAAAATCAGGCTTTGCTGGGAATGGATTTCAAAACAGTGTGAAAGGAGAAAAACAAGTTGTTTTGGGAAAATATTTTGCTCTAAAATTCTAGGAAATGATTGGATAGTAAGATAAGGGCACATCGACCTCCAAAATTGAGCCAGGAAAACATGATAGATGAGATGGAAACCCCCCCAAGAAACAATGGTGAAATATCAGAATGAAGTAATATCTTATGTGAAAAACTACTACAAATACGGGGAGGTGGAAACAAAAGGTCTTTTATATTGTAAGACACTATATATATATTTAGATTCTTTGTAACCAAGATAGCTTGGAATCAGCAAGCCTGAGCCGAGATCCTTTAATGCATAATCAGTCTTGTTCTGTATTTTTGAAGCTTCTTTAACAATAAAGTTTCTTTCTTTATTGTGCACTTTTCCTGGGCTTTTCTTTCTTGTTCATCTTGACAGCAGCTAAAAGTGTTTGTGAGAGAAAATGAGTAGGAAAAGAGGTCAGGAGGAAGCTGTTGGGACCAAGTACCAGCCTGGTTGGTTGCCTGATCCTCTCCATGAGAATGCCAGAATGATGTGAAATGACATGTTTGATCTGTTCTCAGCTTGGAAGGGAAATCTTCATCCCTTTTATATAATTCTTTCTTTCTTTGGGATTTCAGTTTGGGATTATTATTTTTTATTTCTGTACTTCACACCAAAATAAAAATGTAAACTAAATTTAAAAAATAAAGTTCGTAATGAAATTTCCACTGTTTTTTTTCCTTTCAAGCAGAGAAATAAAATAGCAGTTTTCAGGCCCTTTAATTTCTACAATTTCTGCCTAAAGCATTTTCTCTGATTCATTTCCAAGCTTGTCTTGTGTATGAAGGGCTGGAGAAGATGTCCAGAGAAAAAGGACCTGGAGACTCTTCCCAGGAAGAGATTGAAGGGATCCTGTTTAAAGGCAGGTCACAAAAGTTCAGTGCTGCATAATATTCATCCAGGTTCAAGAAGGGGGCAAATAAAGGTGGAAACCAGTGGTGGGATTCGAGAAATTTAACAACCTGTTCTCTGCTCTAATGATTTCTTCCAACAACCAGTTTGTCAAACTGCTCAGAAAGTTAATAACCAGTACTCCTGAAGTGGTGTGATCTGGCTGAATCTCATCACTGATGGGAACATATAGATTTTTGGAAGAGGCACCCATGGAAACTGTTCTGCTCTCCAACCACACAGATTGCTGATCCCTTGGGAATCAATGTTTAGGTCTCAGAATGCCTCCTAATAGCGAACGGAATCCCTTTGCAACGTCCATTTTAAGGAGATAAGAAAAGCTCTGATGGATCAGATGAAGGTCAGTCCAAGATACGCAGTAACCACACAAATACCTCTGGTTCTCCCACAAGCAGAAGGTGGAGACTTATGGCTTTGCTCAACATGAAACAGGCATTTTCCCTCAATTTAACTGTCCTCCATGTCACCACACAGGAGTGGACACTCAGCCATCTTAAATTTTATTTATTTATTTATTTTATTTATTTTGACCAATACACAATACATATTGAAGAGGATAGACAGAGAAGATACAAAAATAGAGGAGAAGATATATGAGGGAAGAAAATATATATGATATATGAGATAAGGAGAGACAATTGGACAGGGGGAAAAAGGCAGGCTAGTGCACTTATGTACGTCCCTTACTGACCTCTTAGGAACCTGGAGAGGTCAATCGTGGATAGTCTAAAAGAGAAATGTTGGGGGTTAGGGGTTGACACTACTGAGTCCGGTAATGAGTTCCATGCTTCGACAACTCGATTGCTAAAGTCATATTTTTTACAGTCAAGCTTGGAGCAATTAATATTAAGTTTGAATTTGTTGCATACTCTTGTGTTGTTGCGGTTGAAGCTGAAGTAGTCATTGACAGGCAGGACGTTGCAGCATATGATTTAGTAGGCAATACTTAGATCGTGTTTTAGGTGATGTAGTTCTAAGCTTTCTAGACCTAGGATTGATAGTCTGCTTTTGTATGGCATTCTGTTTCGAGTGGAGGAGTGAAGGGCTCTTCTGGTGAAGTATCTTTGGACATTTTCCAGGGTGTTGATGTCCGAGATGTGGTATGGGTTCCAGATAGATGAACTGTATTCAAGGATGGGTCTGGCAAAAGTTTTGTAGGCTCTGGTGAGTAGTGTGAGATTGCCAGAGCAGAAGCTGCATAGGATCAGGTTAACAACTCTAGAAGCCTTTTTGGCGATATTGTTGCAGTGGGCTGTAGCACTTAGGTCATTTGATATTAGTATTCCAAGGTCTTTTACTGAGTGGGAGTTGGCTGTGAGATTTTGTTTATTCAGTTTATATATGAGGTTTGGATTCTAGGCAGTGAAGGGCTGCACAAAATTTTACTAACACAGTCACCTTTATTTTGTGACCAGGGGATAGCTTAAAGGTCATGTGACTGACTTAAAGGTGGTCAACCTGATGTTACTCACATCAAGAGTTTGGGTTAGGATTTCTGGCCTCTCCTTGCCTCAAAGAGACACAATTTCCCTATCTATTTACTATTACTGAACATCCAAAGTATACTGTTTAATTCTATGTATATATGCCATATGTGTACATGCATATTACACACAGGCACACAAAAATATACATAATCTACTGTATAAACTGTATGTGTATCTACACACACATGCACAGCTCTTCTGAAATTATACATATTGAACCTCATTTACTGCAATAGGAAAAACAGTGCCCAGAAGGGGGGGGAAAGGGGGGGGGATTAAAAAAAATTCTACTGGTTCTGCATAACTGACCGTACCTGTAGGAGCCCATCACTAATTCCAGGAATCCCCAATTCTGGTATCCCACATTAATCTGAGACATTTTTTTGCAAGTTTCATACTTCCAATCAAAAAGCACTTAGGCGGGACTGGAACACAGGAGTCTCCTGGTGATTGGCTCAAAGTCATCCAGGACATTTATATGCTAAGGGAGGATTAGAACTCTGAGCCAGAAGATTTTCATGCCTAAATGAGGATTAGACGTCAAGGTGGACTTGGGCCAAACGGGAAAATAGACTGAAAAACACGAAAACCTTTGAATATGTACCACACTTTACACCCACGAAATGACATCGGCAAGTTGTACCTGCCAAGAAAAATAGGAGGCAGAGGGCTCTTGCAAATACAGAAGAAGAAAAACGAAGTTTGAATGATTATATGAACTAAAGTACAGAGAAATTGCTGCAAGCTGTGAAAACATGAACATTATAAAAACAACAGAAACAAAGGCAGAATAGAACAGAGTTCCAGGCAGAGAAGAAGCCCCAGTTGGTTCTTCAGGCCAAGATTGAAGAGGAGCTGGTCAAGGGGGAGAGAAAGCTCCAGGGAGGCTTCCATCTGCGGACACCTCTGAGAAAGCCAGGTGTTGGCTCCTCTCTTTCCCTCCAACTGGAAGGACCTTGGAAGGAAGGAATGGGGGGGGGGGCATCAGTTTGAGAAAGTAGCAGGAGCTGCCAGACCCCCTCTCCCCCATTGACACTGTCAACCACAAGGGAGGGAGGGAGGAAAGGAGGAAAGAAGGAAGGAAGGAAGGAAAGAAGGAAGGAAGGAAGGAAGGAAGGAGACCCATCAGGAGAAGAGGGAAATCAGAGGTTCCTTTAGGCTGAGTTCAGAGCTGGGAGGAGACAAAGATCAGACACCTGGGCATGGCAGGAAAAAAGCAGTTAGTGGGAGTCCTCGACTTACGACCACAACTGAACCCAATATTTCTGTTGTTAGAGGAGATATTTGTTAAGTGAATTTTGCCCGACTTTATGACCTTTCTCACCAGAGGTGTTAAGTTTGTAACACGGTTGTTGAGTGAATCTCGCTTCCCTGCTGAATTTGCTTGTGCGAAGGTTGTAAAAAGGGATCCCATGACCTTGGAACACAGCAGGGGTCATAAGTCTGAACCATTTGCCAAGTGTCCAAATTTAGATCAAAGGATCATGGGATGCTACAAAGGGGGCAAGTGTGAAAAATACTCATAAGTCACCTTTTTTCAGTGATGCCATTGTAACTTTGAATGGTCACTAAATGAATGGCTGTAAGTCGAGGACTTTCCTATATTATATTCATTAGGGGAAACTAAGGAAGACCCCTGTATGAACCCCTCCCTGCCTGGTATTCAACCCAGAAGGATTTCTAATTTGTAGGTCAAAGGGGAGGGGGGAATCCTTTGGATTCTGGGCAAGATCAGTGGGATCTTGCCAATCTCAGGGAAGAGATCCCTTGGATCCTCAGCTGGGAGAAACCAAAGAAGAAGAAGGAAGAGTGAAGGCAGCAACCTGGAAAGAAAGTTGAATGGAGGCAGAAGCCACCACAGCCTTTGATTCTGGGACAGCCGACCGATCAGTTTGGTCAGGACGTGGATTTTGATGCAGTTTCTTCTACAGCATTTTGGAATTAAGAGGCTGGTTTTGTTTGTTTGGTCATTTGATTTTAATTAGTTTGTCTCGCAAGGAGTCCAAAAAGTGCTGGCTTCCTTGGGCTTTTCACCTGGTTGAACCAATGTCATTCACTCTGGATGCTGGCTTCCTCGGGGCTGTAATCCTGGCTAACAGCTGAAAGGAATCCAATGATCCCTCTCTCTTTAGTGGGGCTGATGTGGCTGGAGAGCTTTCTTTGGGAATAGACAGGCCGGATTCAAAGTTCCTTCCCTGACCATTTATTTCCCTGATACCTTCATTTCCTATTTTATACCCGGTTAACCTTCATAAAAATAATAAAAGAGGAGCCTTTGTTTTAGGGGTGCTTCCTGTTTCACAGCCCAAATATGCAAATTCCTGGTGGGAAAAACTCATCAGTGTCCACATTGTATCTGCACACTTATATGTCATTTTCCCCCCTCCCAAATGTTTCCTTCTCTATTTTTCTCTGCTGAAAGAGAGGCTGCTTGGCGAGGAAAAGGGGATCCTGACCCACAGAAAGAAAGAGGGAGATTCCGACACAATCGGGGTTGAGGGGCGGGAAATCTGAAGGGGCTGCTTCGTCCAGACGTTCTGAGCAAGAGAGACGCGTGTTTGGGGGAAGGAAATCGCCTTTCCCGAGAGAGCCCAGTGGAGGATTCCCCAGGGAAGATTAGAGGATCTAGAGAGAGGATCCGGCAGGATTAGATCCCTGCAGATCCTCTCCTCTTTCTGGTTCAGCTGAGGGCTTTCCGTAGCTTCCCTTCGGATTGGGGGTGTGTGTTTCTGTGACCCCCCAAGTCTTCCCTGGCTGTGGGGCGCCTCTCCCCTCTTCTCCTCCAGCGCAGCGCCTCTTCCTCTGGCAGAAATCTTCTCTAGGAAATGGAACCCACTGCAGCCCCCCTGCATGATGGATGGATGGGGGGAGGGCAGAAGGAAGTCCACCCTCCCCTCCAGGGCTGCCATGACCCCCCCTTTGAGCTGCGGCCACCCAAGACTGAAAATATCCCATCCCCCACTTCTCTCTCTGTCCCTGAAGTCTCCTCCCTCGGCTAAAGTCCAGGGAGACTCTGCCCGGAGATCGATGACGCTGAAGAAAGGGGAATTCCCATTGGTCCTTCCGCTTCAGGTGATGCTCAGCCCTATTCCGAAATTCCAGGCAGACGCTGCCCCCCCCCCCCACACACACAACTCAGCCCCTCCCGCAGCGGCCGAATCCTCTCCGTCCCTTCCAAAAGAGCCGCCGGGGCTTCGGGGGTTTCTCTCACAACGGACCTGGCTGGTTGTAGGCGGCCTTTCTCGGCCCCTCCGGCGTTTCTCCGGCTGAGCATCACCTGAAGCCCCATTCTGGGTTGGGCAGCCTCTCCGCGACCCCTTCGCTTTGCCCAGAGGGGGAACCGGCGGAGAATCCTACTGCCTGAGCCAAAGGGATCCCGGAGATCCTGAGACTTGGCTCTTCAGCCCTTTCACTCCACTCCATTCCCTTTCTGTCCTTCCTCTATCTTCTTTCTTTTCCCTTTCTTTTTTATTTTCTATTTTATGCCATGATAATAAAAATAATAAAAAGGAACCTTTTTGTTTTAGGATGGATTATGCAAATTTCACGGGGGGGGGGAACGTCTCTCTCTCTGTCTGTCTGTGTGTGTGTGAGAGAGAGCGTGCGTACGTGCGTACGTGCAGCCAGATGTTTCCAGCCCCAGAGGAAGAATCCGCGGTTCTGCATAGGGCGGGGGGGGGCGGGGGGGGTCGCGAGGAAGCGTTTATCTCGGCCGTTGGAGGTGGGAGGGGCCAGAACGAGGGACAGCACTAATGGGAATTCTGCCTGTTGAGCGTCATCGGCTTCTAGGCAGAGTCCATTGTGGCTTCACCTGAAGGAGGAGAGAGAGAAGCGGAGAAAGTGGGAGCGGGGAGGGAGGGGGGATCTTGGCTTCTTCTCTGGGCGAAACTCTCTTCTCCGGTGGGTGAAGTCAAGGGAGAGTCTGCCGGGAGACCGATGACGCTGAAGAAGGGAGAATTCCCATTGGTGCTGTCCCTCGTTCTGGCCCCTCCCACTTCCAACAGCAGAAATAAACGCTTCCTCGCGACACCCGCCCTCCCCCGCCCCATGCAGAACTGCGGATGCTTCCTCTGGGGCTGGAAACATCTGGTTGCACACACACACGCACACACACACACACAGAGAGAGAGAGAGACGCCCCCCCAGTGAACAGTTTTAAAAATATATAAATACAAATATACATATGTACAAAACCAACTTTCAAAAGACACCACATGACATTACATAACACAAGAAGACCTAAACAGTAAAAATTAATACCAGTAATGCATACATTTTAGTAGTAACATAGTTCAACCAAAGCTTACAAGGTTTGCTAAGACTTTTATCTTATCAATAATATTTCTACACTCAGAGCTTTCCTGAGAACTTGGTACCTGGATCTTGTCCATCACCTTAATGGACAACCATTCTTCAGCAGGAAGGCAGATGGTGGGGCTTCCATCAATTTCTATTATCCCTACCTAACAAAGCAGCTCAGTCAGTGGATAACCATGCCATCTCCAAAACTATTGCTATATGCTAAATAATAATTAATATATGAATTAAAATACAGTGGGTTATCTCTAAACTCTCATGAAGTTGCTGGCATCATGCTTAAATATGTATGGAGAACAAAAAGCACCTGCCATTACTGCCTTTTACTTTGCAAGAGTATCAGGGGTTCAGTTTTGATTTATTCTGATACCGTTCTTGGTGAAATCCATTTCAACAGCAGCAAGTCCCTCCCTTTTGAACTCCTACATTATCCTTAAAGCGTGTAGACTTTTTAGTCTTTTGATATACAAGACAACTCAACTTGGACAAACTGAACTTGCAGAAGACCCTCACTCAGTCAAAGACCTTGGAGTACTCATTTCCAATGACCTAAGTGCCACAGCCCACTGCAACAGCATTGCCAAAAAAGCACTAAGAGTCACAAACTTAATTCTACGCAGCTTCTTCTCTAGAAACACCAAACTACTAACCAGAGCATACAAAACATTTGTCAGACCAATTCTTGAATACAGCTCACCTGTATTGAATCCACACTGCATAACAGACATTAATACAATTGAAGGAGTCCAGAAATACTTCACAAGAAGAGTCCTCCACTCCTCCTCACGCAACAAATTACCTTACTCCTCCAGACTTCAATTACTATGTTTAGAAAATTTACAACTACCCCACCTCCGAACTGATTTAACGGTTGTTCATAAAATCATACATCACAATGTACTCGCTGTTAGCAACTACTTCACCTTTAACAACAACAACACAAGAGCACGCAATAGATACAAACTAAATGTAAATCGCTCCAAACTAGACTGCACAAAATACGATTTCAGCAATAGAGTGGCCAATGCCTGGAATTTACTACCAGACTCTGTTGTTTCCTCCCCCAATCCCAAAATCTTCAACCTTACATTATCTACAATAGACCTCTCCCCTTTTCTAAGAGGTCTGTAAGGGGTGTGCATAAGTGCACCTTTCCTGTCCTAATGTCTTTTTATCTTTTCTATCTCTACTTTGTACTTATATTATGTTAAACATACTACAACACAATACTATATTTGTATGACAAATAAAATAAATGAATGAATGAATGAATAAATAAATAAATAAATAAATAAATAAATAAATAAAATAAGTTTGTTAGAAGCTTCCTAAAATATGTGGTCATGTATGTTAGATGGCAGGTGACTCAGATGTGTTTTATTTTCCTTTCCTGAGGGATCTTTTGTGCTATGAAATGCACCGGAAAGAAGAGAAGGAAGCTTTACATTGTATTCCTTCTTTTGCTTACAGGAGAATACTGAGGGTGTATTCAACAAGACTTGTGCTATCAGCTATGGCTCCTATCAAAATGTCTTCCCCATCTGGACCTTGGGGTCCCTCTATCATGCCAGCCCCCTTTCAGGCAAATGCTCAACAAAGGCAAGAAATGGGAGGAAAATACTGGCTGCAGAAATGACCAAGAGACATAGTTCAGGATTTGCTGCTCTGTAAATGTGGGGTTTGTAACCGATTTTAAAGGAACACCCTACTTGTTTGTCTGAGGTTCTTTTTGAGACAGGAACTTGTGGCCAATCAAAAGACTCTTTTCCAAGGAACCAGTAAAGAGAGCAATCAGTGAAACCCTGCTGCTGCTGCCCTGTTGATTATTGCTCCTTATAAGGTACCTCTAAATTCAGCTACATTTAGAAGAAAAGAGCCCTAATCTGGCAAAGACAAACATATATAAGGAAGAATGCAAATATGGAGTCTTGAAGGCTTGTGGAACTTTGCTCTTCTGACTAGTTGAAGCTCCCTTCTCTTAAGTAGAAATAAGAGGAAAAATATTACCCACTTTTATTCTGTCCAGTCATTTTTATGCCCTATTTGGACAAAACCGTAACCCTAAGATTTCCCCTCTTCTTTCTTCTTTTTAATATTTTTAAAGATATCCCTACTTCCTTTTGCGATTTTTCTTTATCTCTCTATATTTCATCCCTGTCCACTATTTCTCCCCACCCCTTGAAGAATTTGTGTTATTAAGATCCTTATTAAATAGTTTTCAATTCCTCTGGATCTCTGCTTTTTAAATGCTTGACTTTTATATGTATGATCCAAATTTTCTGACTTTTCATTCATCCTAGGTTTGCTTTAATAAACAATGTTTAAAATATTTGTAATCTTTGATGTCCTTAGTTTTAGTTTTCAAGTTTTTCTAGGTTCGCTCAGCTCATTATCAAAAAGATCATATTTGCATACAGCATGCAAAATTTAGTGTATTAACACTTTGTTTGCATAAACAGGAATTATCCAAATAACATTAGCTTTCAGACTAATCCCAAGCCTGATCTACTGCAAATAGTTGTGTAAGCTAAAAACCAAAAATCCCTATACTAGTGTATAGGCTATTTTATATTAAGGAATATAAATAACATTAGGGAGATATGACTTGGTTCATCCACAGTTTTTATAAGTAGTAATAAATAGTATAGGTTTTAGAAAAATTAAAAAGATGACGGGTGAAAGGATTTTTTTCTTCTTTACTTAAATATGGATTTATTTTCTTTCCCTTCATTTTTTAAAGGGAATGCTAATTTTTCCAGAATCAGATGGGGTTCTCCCATAGATCAACATACATGCATACATACATATTGTATTTCCCTGAAAATAAGAACTTGTTTTATATTTTTTTGAACCCTAAAATATGCACTTGGCCTTATTGCCATGCACTCAAAAGCCCAAATGGCCTTATTATCAGGAGATTTCTTATTTTGGGGAAAACATGTAGAAAAAGATGGCAAATTGAAGACTTAGAAAATTCTGAGAAAAGTCCATAAATATTGCACTTTCTTCTAATACTAGAACTTGAAGCATTGTATAATGGTTATAGTATCTTATTTATTCAGTTTGATTTGTGTGGCCATCCACTAATTGCACAACTTTGGTTAAGTAACATCCAGTTAAAAAAACAGATTAAAATCTATAAGCTCTAAAAATTGGGGCTTGTTTTAAAGGTGTATTTTTATGACTTAATTATCCTGCCTCCAAGCATTTGAGGGCACATTGAAAAGACTGTGCATTAAAAACCCATAATTACTGAAAAGCAGTTGTTTATGGTCTAAAATTAAAAAAAAACAAACACCAAGCAAAACCGCCCACAGGTTTACTGATGGCACAGTTTTATCTACATCTGGAAGAGTTTTGAGGGTGCCACCAAAATAGCTGTCAAGTAAACTAAACATGAGACTCAAATTGTAGCCTTGATTGCTTTTGGTTACTTTTGAAGACCTCAGAAAAATTCACCTCACAAAGGAGTGAGGGAGAAGAGGGGGCGCCTTCCCACAAACGCCCCATATCCAGCGCTCCTGCGTCTCCCCTCCTCAGATTTAAGCGGGGGCCCTCTCTCAGGTTTGAGCAGAGCCCCCCCCCCCCCTGAAGGCATGGGGTTACCTTCCATGCCGGCCCATCTCCCGAAGAAAGCGGCGCTGCCTCTGAGCGCGGGCAGAGCGCGCGCCGTTCCACAGCCACCCACCCACCCGCTCCCAACCGTATGTGAGGCCAACTGACCTGGGAAGATGGCGGCTGATGGTAAACCGGAAGCCGGCAACGCCATGTCTGCCTCAGGGTCGCCCTCTCCAAATGCGCCAAGCTAGCGCACAGGCCAATGGCGCAACCTGAGGAAACGTGTCTCTGAGGCGAGGGGCCCCTGCGAGGGGGACGTTCAGGGATCCCTCCTGCCTCATTTGTTTTTGTGGGTGGCGGTCTCCCTCCTTTTGAGGCTCTCTTCTTTGGAAGGGCTGTTTCCCCGCTGTGAGTGACCATTCGCCCCCCCCTCCCGTCCAAACAACCTGACAGGATTTTTTTTCTCCCCCCCCCCTTTTCTGCCCCCGTGAAGCGCGTGGTGGTGGCGGCTGCACCTTTAAGAGAAGGGAGGGGCCGCTGCTTCTTTCGCCCAGAGAGTTCGCGGCATCATACGGGCTTTGCATCCATTGTGACAGGCAGGACAGGCTAGACAGGCAGGCGAGTGAAGGCCCAGCCAGAGCAAGTAGCCCATCCACCCCGTTCCCCTCCTTTCCCCTTCCGTGACCCTCCGTCTCCGCCCCCACCCGCAACACCCGAGACCCAGTCACGGACTGCTGTCCGCAAGGGGGGGGCACGTTATGGGGGTAATGAAATTTTTAGCAGATTGGCAGGACCACATCTTTTTTTAAAATTAAGCTTAATTTATTTTTTTTAAACCATCTGCGCATGCGTTGGTGTGCTAGCCAGCAGGCTAACCGGGATGAGGCAAAGGGAGGGCGGGGAGAGAGAATCAAGCAGGCTGCAATGGCCAATCAGCACCGCCTTCCGGAGCTGCATAAATCAAACTGTCAGCCAGCAGCTAAGGAGCTTTTTTACTTTGGAGGCAACCCAGCGCTTAGGATCCAGGGCGCCTCTCGATTGTGCCCTCTCCCTGGACTGGGAGCAGCTGTGCATAGGGGGCTACGAGTTGCCTTCTCTCTCCTCATGAGCCCACCCCCACCCCTCCGTTTCTCTCTTTTTTCTTTTCTTTTTAAACCCCCCCCCCATCACCAGTTAGGGCAGGCCAGCTAAGATCAGGCTTTGAAAGGAAACCCCCCTTTCCCCTCTCAACCCCGAATCTATGCATTCTTCCCGCGGCGACCCCTTCCCTTTGGGCAGAGGGGGAACCGGCGGGACCCACTGCCTGATCCAAAGGGATCCCGGAGATCCTGAGACTTGGCTCTTCAGCCCTTCCGCCCCACTCCACCCCTTTCCCTTTCTGTCCTTCCTCTGTCTTCTTTCCTTTCTCTTTCCCTCCTCTCCCCCTTCCTTTCCCTTTCCCTTATTCTTTCCCTTTCTTTTTCTTTCCTTTCCCTTTCTGTCCTTCTTCTAGCTCCTTTTCCTTTCCCCCTCCCCCTTCATTTCTCTTTCCCTTTCCTTTTGCTTTCTTTCTCTTTCCTTTCCCTTTCTGTCCTTCTTCTATCTTCCTTTCCTCTCCCTTTCTTTTTTGCATATTCTCTCCTTTTTCTATCTTCTTTCCTTTCTTTTCCTTCACCTTCTTTTCCTTTCCTTTCCCTTTCTGTCCTTATTCTAAATTCTTTCCTTTTCCTTTTTCCTTTCCTCTCCCTTTCTTTTCCCCCCTCTTTATTCCACTTTTTCTCCCCCCTCTTTCCCCCTTCCTCGTTTCTTTACTACTTTTATTTTCTATTTTATGCCATGATAATAAAAATAATTAAAATGAACCTTTTGTTTTACGATGGATTATGGAAATTTCCCTGAGGGGAAACGTCTCTCTGTGTGTGTGTTTGTGTCTCTGTCTCTATGTGTGTGTGTCTCTCTGTGTGTGTGCAGCCAGATGCTTCCAGCCCCAGAGAAAGAATCCGCATTGCGGGGGGGGGGGACGCGGGTGTCACGAGGAAGCGTTTATCTCGGCCGTTGGAGGTGGGCGGGGCCAGAACGAGGAACGGCACCAATGGGAATTCTCCCTGCTTGAACGTCATTGGCTTCTGGGCAGAGTCCTTTGTGGCTTCACCTGAAGGAGGAGAGAAGCGGGGAAGGGGGGATTTTGGCTTCTCTGGGCGGAACTCTCTCCCCCAGGGGCTGAAGTCAAGGGAGAGTTTGCCCGGAGACCGATGACGCTGGGGGAAAGGAGAATTACCATTGGTCCTACTCCTTTCTGGAAGCTCATAATTCCTAATTTCGAGGAAACTCCATTCTGAGCTCAGCAGCCTTTTTTCGATTCCTTCGCTTGGCGCAGAGAGGGAACCGGCGGGGAATCCCACTGCCTGAGCCCAAGGGATCCACGGGATCTTCAGACAGGTCGTTTTCTGGGGGGAGGGAGGGCGCTCAGAAGGAGAGGGGTGAGGCAGGGCGGGGCCAGGCAGGGGAGGCCAGAAGGAGGGGCCAGGGCCAGGCAATTCAGCTGGTTCAGGTGAACACATGAACAGAGTTGGAAGGGACCTTGCAGGTCATCTAGTCCAACCCTCCGCCCACGCAACGGAACCTACATCTGTCTCTACATAGGATCGAAATCCCAACCTCCTGAACCAGGGAGAATTAGCTAAATCCCACCACTCCTCCCTTCCCTGTATTTTTCTCTTCCCTCCATCCTTTCCTCCTCCCTCCTCTCTCTCCCCTTCTCTCTCCCTCCCCAAGTCATTTAGCCCCAGATCTTCCCAAGGCCTTTCACTCCCCGTTTTTTCTTTTTATTCCATAAACTTTTTTAAAAGGAAAATATATTTTATTGAACAGTTTTAAAAACATATAAATACAGATCTACATATGTACAAAACCATCTTTCAAAAGACACCACATGACATTACATAACAAGACCTAAACACTAAACAATATTCATTTATCAATGTTGTATATTGGTATATTTTCTGTGTATCTATAACACTTGTTCATTAATTTATCTATATTCACGTAATTCATTAAACTCCATCCCATTACAATTATCTCTATCTCATAACATCTTGTCTAAATTTATCCACCTTGCACCTTATGTCCTATATACATCACTATCTATTTAACTTTGTGACTATCTTCCAACCAATTATACCAATTATTCCACATTTAAAAAAAACCTGTTTCCTCTTTAACATGAATTTCCATGGCTAATTTACACATTTCCATGCATTCTAAAATTTTAGTTATGATCATTGTATTCGAAGGAATTGTTGCTGCTTTCCAGTATGTGATTCTGGCTGCTGTTATTATATGTAGGATAAGATATGGATTATTGTTATTTATCTTCCTCCTTTTAAATTCCTAGTAAGAACATTTCAAGCTTTAAATCTTTTTTTGTTTTTGTTTTATGATTTCTTCTATCCATCTCTGGATAGAAACTGGAAACTTTTGCATCTCATGTGGAAACCAAGGACCCAGAGGATGAAGGGAGAATGGAGAGGCACCCACTGCAAGAGGCTTGAAGTTCAGTGTGAAGCATAGTTCCCTCTAAGCTGAGCAGTGAGCAATCGCTCACTTAAAAATCATCATCAACTCAGAGTTTTCCAAACCTGCCCAGAAGCCGAGAGGGAAAGAGTGAGAGGGAAGGAGAGAGAGAGGAAGAGAGGAAGAAACAGATAGAAAAAAGAGAGGGAGGAAAAGAGAAAGAAAAAGAATGGGAGTAAGGAAGAGAGAAAGAAAATCAAAATCTAGTTTGAAACTAGCTCAACTATTTAAGTGGCATTTTGATATTGATAGAGTTGCCCTATTATGAGCTCACTGTTATAGACACACAGTACAGTATTTTATTTTGAAATTCTCTGAGGCAAAACAGGGTGGGTTTTTTATTTGTTTGTTTGTTTGTTTATTTGTTTATTTGTTTGTTTATTATTTCTGTGCCGCCCAGTCCTGAAGGGACTGCCGCTCAGACACTATACTTTTCCGCCCACCCCCCCAAAAAATTAGAGGGAACACTGGTGTGAAGTGTCCACAGTCTGTGTTGATTTGGGGAGCCATGTCATCTGCTGGTGTCGGTCCACTGTGCTTCATTAAATCCAGTCACAAAGAAGGATAAAGTGACCAGATTTTAAGATTAGGAAAGAGGGACACCATTGGGGGGGGGGGCTAAAAACGTTTAGTAAAAAAAATTCACAAAAATATTCTCTCTCTCTCTCTACTTGTCTCTTTATTTCTCTGTCCCTCCTTCCCTCCCTCTCCCTCCCTCTCTTTCTCCTTGTTTCTTTCATTTTCTCCCTCTTTCTCTATCTCTCTCTCTCTCTCTCTTGTACACTACGCTGCCGCCTTGCCCGTTGCAGCTTTCGGGTGGCGGGAAGGGCTCCTGCGAGAGAGCCCCCCCCGTCCTCAGAGTTAAGCAGGGCCCCCTCTCAGGTTTGAGCGGAGACCCCCACCCCAGGCGAGGGGAATGCAAAGCTTCCACGCCAGCCCTTTCCCTTCCCCCACCCGACTCCCGAAGAAAGCAGCTGTTCCACACACACACACACACACACCGCTCGCTCCCAACTGTCTATGGGGCCAACTGACCTGGGAAGATGGGCTGCTGTCCGTCTTGCGGAAAGAGGCAAAGGGTGGTAAACCGGAGGCTGGCAACCCCATCTCTGCCTCGGGGTCACCCTCTCCAAACTCTCTTCCCGGCAGCGCTTTGGGAGGCCTGGACGGCGACTGAGAACGTCTTAAAAGATGCACTGAGGTAGTGGGCAGGTCAATGGTGTGACCTCTCTGAGGCGGAGGGGGCGCTCGGGGGACGGGGCTTCCATTGAGCTCCCCTAGAAAAGGAGCAGCGCCAGAGTTGGGACGGAGTGGAGGAAGGTGCTCTGATTGAAGCAGCTGCTGGTTTTCGGGCCGTGGTGAATCCATACCTGGCATCACCGGGGTCTTGTTGCCTCTGGTGGGGGGAACCAAAGGCTCGAGCTGCGCGGGTGACGGAAAGACTCCCCGCCCGGTTTATGGGGGGAGGGAGGCTTCAGTGTTAATTGACACGAGTTTTCCATGTCGTGGATACCTCAACGAAACGCAAAAACTTTCTCCGAGCTCGTGTGAAGCGACACCACTCCCACTTCTTTTCCTATATTTCTTATATTATATTTATGTTATGTTACAATATCATATAATATATTTATAATATATTTTTCTATATTTCTTCTTTTCCTATATTTCTTCTATTCTTTCATTGACATATTTTATTCCTATTTCTTCTCTTCTTTCTTAGATATATTCTTCTATGAGTACTGTATATCCTCTATAACTTTCATTATATATTTACTATGTGTATACCCAATATATCCCTCATTGTGTAATGGACAAAAGCAATAAATAAATAAAATAAATAAATAGGTATCGGATGGCCCAAACCTGGGCGGGGCAGGACATTTATCCCTCCACCCCATTATCCACTTTATCCCCCACCCCCGCAATGGCCTTCAAGCTTCATTTTGACGTTAGGGGGACAAAAGGTGATGCCTTTGAGCCTCCCCAAAATAAATGCCACTGAGGGGAGAGGGGTCCCCAAGGGGTCCCAGGTGCCATTGTCTCCTCCCAGGTTAGAGGGGAGCCCAGCTAGTCCTGGGGAGGTGAAATCCTGGAGCAAAAATAGAGTTTTATAGCTGCTGGTTGTTGGACGTGGAAGGAGTTTATGTGGATTTGCAGACCGCTGTGTATTTTACCAATAAAGGGGAGATTTGTTCCTCGGGGCTGGCCGTGGGTTATTTTTTCCCCCAGGAGGGAACAAAACAGGAGTGAAAAATCACAGTTCCTTAAGCGCTTCTTCCACAGCTACTAAAGGAACCCTGCAATTATCCCTTTATAACTGTCCCAGAAGAGAAGGACAAGAAGCAATAAACTGTATTGTGGGTGAGGGTTTTAAAATTCGGCCCTTAAAAATGCCAATGTGTGTCGGTTCCTCCCTCAAACCCAACAGCCTTGTCTTCCCAAATCCTCCGCCACCTTTCTCGGGCGTTTTGCCTGTCCCTCGCCTGCTGCTCTCATGTTCCTTTCGGTTCCCTCCTGGGCTTTAAGCCCCCCTCTTCCTCCACCTCTTCCTCCTCCCCTGCCCTCCTTCACCCACATGCAACACACAACCACAACACCGCACCAACAATATCCCACCCACGTCTTCATCTTATAAACACGGGATTCCCAGATAGACACACTCACACACGCACAAAACCAGGAGGGGGGAGGCTTATATTTTTCTCCCTCCCAGGAGAGGTCCCCAAACGCCCCCCCCCCCCCGCCAGCCCCCTCAGGGAACCCCCAGCAATGCAGCCAGCAGCTTCTTTCCTGGAGAGAAATCCCGGATTGTTGGGAGGGGAGACAGGGGCCACCCACCCTTTGCTTGGTGACGCTGGGGAGACCCCCTTGTAAAGGCGGGGTTCCTTCCTAGGCTCCCGAAGAGCATCCAAATGTTCCTGGCACCAAGTGGGAAAAACCCCAAAGGAAAGAAATTCCCGCGATTGTGGCTCTGGGGAGATAGGAAGCCCCCCCTCCTTGCAAGACCCTCCCTCCCTCTCACGGTTGCTTGCCATCTCCTCCCGGCCTCTCCCTCCCTGACAGACCCCCCTTGCAGCCTCTTGACTGGTGGGGATGGGGTGTCTCGGTGAAAAGGGTGGGGGGAGGGGACGGACACCTGGGAAGCCTTTCCTCCCCTCCCACCTCTTTGCCTTTTCATCAGGCTGGGGAGCGAGAACACCAGAGACGGGCAAAAGCGAGGTGTGCATGGTTACCTCCCCTTTGAGGCTAAAGAGTTGCCAGGGCAACACTGGATGTGGAGGGAGCCCCCTGGTGGTCAGCCATGGCCACGGCAGTCCCCCCTTGCGAGCCGGAGGCAAGAGAGAGACGCGCCATTGCCTCTTTGGCGCCACATAATCCAAGCGGGGCTGAGATCTGACAGGTGGAGCGAGTGAATGACGGGTCATCAAGGGGCTCATTTCGGCTCACGAGAAAGGCCCAACGCCAACTGACTCCGGGCAGTTCACGGACAGAGCC
The DNA here is from genome assembly GCF_031021105.1 of Erythrolamprus reginae. Taxonomy (NCBI): domain Eukaryota; kingdom Metazoa; phylum Chordata; class Lepidosauria; order Squamata; family Dipsadidae; genus Erythrolamprus; species Erythrolamprus reginae. Next base: position 220,823 of record NW_027248439.1, on the reverse strand, counting down.
CGCATCTACGCCTGATGGACGCACAATGCAAGAGTTAACGCCAGAGATGTGTGATTCCTAGAGCGGAAAGGAGTTCCGGCTTCCTGCCTTCTTTGCAAAAGCCCCTCCCACGTGGAATTTCTCCCCCCCTCCCATCAAGGAGCTGGTGTAAGGAAACGTTATCTTGCCCATGCTCTATGGGTCTTCTGAAGCTGCCTCATTATGCAGTTTGCAGAACCCAGAATCCCCAGGAAAATCCAGGCCACCCACCATCTTTTCTTTTGTGACCCTCCCAGTGAATGAGGACAGGGCTGCCTTCTTCAGCTGCTGGCCGAGAGGCAGGTGAGGGTCCCCTGGGGGTTGCAAGCCCCGCCCCCAGATCCCACACAGGAGCTCCTCTCTTCCGCTGCCCCTCCCACAAACTCCGACTCTGCGGCTTCCAAACTCCAGCCAGGGCAGCGGCCACTCTGCGAGTGTGCCTCCCACTCTATGGTGACGGTCATTGGAGGCCTCCTCTTTCCCCCTGCTCCCCTCAGCTCCAATCTCCCCCACCTGAACGCTGGTTAGTCCTATGCACATAACCAGTTGGTTTAATATATAACACAAACCAACAATGTAGGCTTACATGTAATAGAATACTGTTGTGCTTTAAGAACTAGTGTTACAGATTGCCATAAGAGGAGCCAGAAGTCTGACTCTCTCTCCCTCCATCTCCTATTGTCTGCTATTCATGGCTATTTGTGGTTTGTCTTTGTGACTATGCTGTTGAACTGTGTGTTTAAATGATGGTTTATGTATTTGTAAGCTTGTAATATTGTATATGTATTGAGAGTTATTGACTGATGTGACTGTGTATGACTAGGATTGTTCTTGACTTAAGATAGTTGCAAAAATAAATAATATTTTATACACTGAATGGAACTGAATTGTATGACTGAATCACTACCTCTGGGCTCTCAGCTGGATATCTGCTACTCCACGTTTCCTCTGTGTCCTTCTACCTTGGACCAGTCAGAGGTCACTCTGCACACTCCTTAACAGCACTGACTGACCGGAGCCCCCGCCAGCCTGCCCAGGAAGCCCCTCCATCTTGGGATGGCAATGGAGCCAGACTCTTCCTGGGGAGGGGGGCCTCGCAGGACCCTTCCCTGCCCTCCCTTCCTCCCACAGGCCCCTCTTACTCTTCCCAGGCGCCTAGCAGGGATACTCAGGGCAGCCCTGACAGTCACAGCTGAGCTGACTGGGCCATGGCCAGGGCTCCCTCCCTGCAGCTGAGCTTGCCCTGCAGGGGGCCAGGTGGGGCCTCCGTTTGGGAAAAGGAATCCTCCATCTGAGTATTGTATTGGCAGTTCTGTGTTAGCAAAAACTTCAGGAGAGAAGGATTTAGGGGTAGTGATTTCTGACAGTCTCAAAATGGGTGAACAGTGCGGTCAGGCGGTAGGGAAAGTGAAGTAGACCCAGAGGCAGGGTTCAAACAAAATCGGTACTTTTATTTCGCTCAGAGAACAAGTGACAGCTCAGCAAGGCAAGTGACAATTCAGCTAGTACCGACTGGCTCTGCTTGGAGAAACCGCTTCTTGTATACATTTGCGGCTCCCGCCAAAGCAAGAGCCAGCCGCGTCTGAGCCAATCAGGAGCGACTTCCTGCTCAAGCTCAGACAGCGCTGGGAGACGGAACAAACTATCTACAGGAAATACAAGGTAGCCATTTCAGATACAACACCCCTCCCCTCATAGTTGGACATATCCATCATGAAAGCCACGTGACAAAGTCGTCCAATCGGTGGGGTCTCCGTGAAGCTCGCTCTGACCTGCGCAGTTCAATTTCTCCTTCGACACTGACTGTGGAGGATGGCTCGCCGCTGTTCTCCCGGTGCGGTGAACTTGGCCTGGCGGGCCCAACGAAGGCTTCGGAGGAGGAGGATGGCTCGGCGTCGCTGGATGGCTCTCCCTGGCCCGATAAGTCCCTTTGCGTGTCTCTTAATTCGGGCAATGTGTTAAAGTCTGTTGAAGGGGGAGAGTCCATGTCAGCGGGTTGTGGCAACTGATTTTCTGTTCGTTTCCGAATGTGGTCGATGTGTCGTTTCCACATACGACCATCTTCTAGTTTTACTATATAAGTCTTTGGTGCATTTTGCTTAACAACAATTCCTTTCATCCAGTTTACACTTCCATCAAAAAATTTTTACATATACATTTTGACCCAAATACATTTCTCTTTCAGGTTTTACACACATTTGATTATTATTAATACAGAATCTTGGGTTCAACCTATCTAGTGGTGACCTTAATTTTCTTCCCATTAATAATTCTGCAGGGCTTACATGTGTGTGAGAGTTAGGGGTGATGTGTTGGGTGAGCAAGAATTGGTCCAGATTTTGTTGTACATCCCCAGGGCCTGACCTGCGCAATGCCTCCTTTGCCACACGAACGTAACGTTCTGCCAAGCCATTAGCCCAAGGCGAGTAAGGCGAGATGAGGGCATGCCTGACCCCTAGGCCATCTAGGAACAATTCGAATTGTCTGGCTGTTAGCTGTGGCCCATTGTCAGACACTAAGATATCTGGGCAACCATGGGTGGCAAACAGTCTACTCAAGACCTTGATGGTGATACTTGTGGTTATGTTGTTCATTGCTATTATTTCCACCCACTTGGAGAACGCATCAACCACTATTAAGAAATACTGGGACCCCACTGGACCAGCAAAATCAATGTGGATTCTGGACCAAGGCCCAGCAGGCTGCTCCCACTCAGCCGGAGTTGTTTTGGGGGGATTAGGCCGTGACTCTTGGCATGGGTCACACTTTGATACCCAGCTCTCAATATCAGCATCCAGACCTGGCCACCATAAATGCCCTCTTGCTAGGCTCTTCATCCTGACAATCCCAGGATGGCCCACATGTAACATTTTGAGTACCTTTACCCTTAGACTTTTGGGGATGATCACTCTATCTCCCCACAGCAGACAACCCTTTACATAAGATAACTCAAGTCTTTTGGTTTTGAAGTCACACAATTCAGGTTTCACAGAATCATTTTGCCATCCCTTAAGTACACAGTTGACCACTTGTTTAAGGATTTGATCTTGCTGCGTGTGTGCAGCTACCTCTTTGGCCGTGGTTAGTGGGTTATCCTCGAGTTCTATCATTAGTACATCTGTGGAAGGAGCAGGGTCCTCCACTAAGTCTGTTATGGGGCACCTGCTGAGGCCATCTGCGTGATTGATTTCCTTCCCCCCCCTTGTGGGTGAGATCATACTGGTACCCTGAGAGGAAAAGAGCCCACCTGATCAGTCTTGGAGACATAAATGGCGGAGTGGGCTTATTGGGGGCTAGCAGACCCAGTAAAGGCTTGTGGTAGGTAACTAATTCAAAACTTCTTCCAAAAATGTAATTGTGAAATTTCTTCACCCCTGCCACTAAAGCTAGAGCCTCTTTATCTAACTGGCTATAATTCCTCTCTGTGCTGGTCATGGTTCTGGAGAAAAATGCGATTGGGGCCTCTGTCTTATTAGGCAGAACGTGAGCTAGGACTCCTCCTATGCCGTACGGTGAAGCGTCGCACGTGAGCCTAATGGGTAGTGAAGCACTATATTGGACTACCACACTTTTAGAAGTTAGTAATTGCTTTATTTGGAAAAAGGCTTCACGTTCAGTTTCCCCCCAGGTCCAACGGGTTTCCTTCTGGAGTAAACGATGTAGAGGCTCTGCTACTGTTGCCTTCTGCTTTAAAAAAACGGAATAAAAATTAAGGAGGCCTAAAAATGCCTGCAGCTCATTCTTGTCTCGTGGCTCTGGGGCTTCCCTAATGGCCCTCAATTTCTCTGTTGTGGGGTGGATACCTTCTTTGTCTACTTTATATCCTAGGAATTCTATACTGTTGGTTCCCCAGACACATTTGTCAGGCTTGATTCTTAAGCCTTTATCCTGTAACCTTTTAAGTACTTCCCTTATTCTTTTGTTTACTTGTTCTTGGTTTTCCCCTGCAATTAAGATGTCATCAAAATATGGGATGGCCCCATTTACCCCTAACAATAGGCGTTCCATAATACTCTGGAATATCCCTGGGGCTATGCTTACCCCAAACTGTAACCTCGTGCATTTGAAAGCCCCCCTGTGCGTTACAATTGTTTGTGCGTTTGCTGTTTGTTCATCGACCGGAAGCTGCTGGTAAGCTTGCGCGAGGTCGATTTTTGCAAACCTTTTTCCTTCCGCCAGGGAGTGTAGGAGTTGTTGTACCACCGGGATGGGGTAGGGGTGATGTTGGAGGGCCTTATTAAGGGTAGATTTATAGTCAGCACAAACCCTTAAAGAACCATCTGGCTTCAGAGGCGTAACTATGGGCGTTTCCCATGGCCCTTGTTCCACAGGGACCAAAATACCTTGGCTTATTAGTTTATCAAGCTGCAGGTCTAGTTTGGGGAGAAGCGGAAGGGGTACCCTGCGAGGTTTGAGCCTGACTGGTGGGACCTTGGGGTCAATGGAAAATGATATAGGGGGCCCCTTATACGATCCTAAGGTGGGGCTGAACACTTCGGGGAACTCTTGCACAAAGTTAGGCATATTATCACAGTTTACATTACACACACCCGAAATTTCAATCCCCAAAGGTTCCATCCAAGCCAACCCCAAGAGAGAGTGCTTAGCCCCCGTTACAATAAGCATGGGTAGGGTACATTTGACATTCTTGAATACAATAGGTACATTTGCTGTTCCCAGGACTGAGATTACCCCCCCTTGAAAATCTCTGATCACTAAAGAGGTTTGTTTTAGATCAGATTTAGACAGATTAGGCATATACAGTTTAAACTTCTCCCAAGGCATAATGGTATACCTAGACCCTGTATCAAGCTCCATCGAGCATGGTTGGTTATTTAGTAACAGCGAGATAACAATTTTGGCCCCTTTTTTTGTTGCCGTGTTATTCACGGAAAATTGAGTGTTACCTCTAGAGTAGTCGCGGTTAGCGGTTGAGTAGTTCCTTTGACCCGAATAGCGGAACGGTCGATTTTCTCGCAGTTGGGGCATCTGGTTTTGTGGTCGTTGGTGTTGCGGTGTGGCGAATGTCTCCTCTGGTGCCGTTGCTCTGCATGCGATGGCGATGTGGCCTCGACGGTTGCAGCGGCGGCATGTGGCGTCTCGGAAGGGGCATCGATGGCGCTGGTGGTTCCCTCGGCAGCCCGCGCAGGGGGCTGGGTGAGTAGCTCTGTGGTATCTCGGCTGGTCTTGTACCAGGAAGCAGTTGTCCCCGTTGTGAGCTGGTTGGCTGGGGTCGTCTGATTCCACGGCGCGGGGAGACGCGGAGTCAATCTTGGCGATGAGTTCTCGCCTTCCGTGTTCTTTTAATTCTCTAGCTGCTGCGTCGGCGGCTTCTGCGGTTTGCGCCAGTTTAATCATGGTTTGTAGAGTCGGCTCGTCTTCGGTGAGGAGTTTGTTCCTCACCGTGGCGCTTCTCATGCCGAAAACCAAGGCATCGGTGAGGCGAGCTTCCGGGTCTTTAAACTTGCATTGTGCAAGTACCGTCCGAAGTCGCGTTGTAAACTGGTTGATTGATTCCGTTTCCTTCTGAGCCATCATGGAGAACTGATGCCGAAAAACCATGGCTGGTTTGGTCGGTTTGAAGTGGCTCGCTAGCTTGTCTTGTAGGACGTCCCAAGCGACGGTTCTTGCTGGCTGCGGGTCGGTGAGAGTCTGGGCAAGGCCACGGATTTCTGGGCCGCAGTAATTCAGAAAAATAGCCCGTCTGCGATCAGCTTCGGCGTCCTGTATCCCTGCTGCCTCGAGGAAGATCTCGAAGGTAGCCATGTATTCGTCCCAGGACGTTATTTCGGGGTCGAAGAATTCTGGAGCCCGGCCGATCTGGACGTTGCTCATGTTGCACGCGATGTTTCTTCCGTCCGTTCGTCGCCAGTGAAGTAGACCCAGAGGCAGGGTTCAAACAAAATCGGTACTTTTATTTCGCTCAGAGAACAAGTGACAGCTCAGCAAGGCAAGTGACAATTCAGCTAGTACCGACTGGCTCTGCTTGGAGAAACCGCTTCTTTTATACATTTGCGGCTCCCGCCAAAGCAAGAGCCAGCCGCGTCTGAGCCAATCAGGAGCGACTTCCTGCTCAAGCTCAGACAGCGCTGGGAGACGGAACAAACTATCTACAGGAAATACAAGGTAGCCATTTCAGATACAACAGAAAGGAAGTAGAATGCTTGGCTGCATAGCTAGAGGTATAACAAGCAGGAAGAGGGAGATTGTGATCCCGATATATAGAGCGCTGGTGAGACCACATTTGGAATACTGTGTTCAGTTCTGGAGACCTCACCTACAAAAAGATATTGACAAAATTGAACGGGTCCAAAGACGGGCTACAAGAATGGTGGAAGGTCTTAAGCATAAAACTTATCGGGAAAGACTTAATGAACTCAATCTGTATAGTCTGAAGGACAGAAGGAAAAGAGGGGACATGATTGAAACATTTAAGTATATTAAAGAGTTAAATAAGGTTCAGGAGGGAAGTGTTTTTAATAGGAAAGTGAACAAAAGAACAAGGGGACACAGTCTGAAGGGAAAGATCAGAAGCAGCATGAGAAAATATTATTTTACTGAAAGAGTAGTAGATGCTTGGAACAAACTTCCAGTAGACCTGGTTGTAAATTGTGGTTGGTAAATCCACAATAACTGAATTTAAACATGCCTGGGATAAACATATATCCATCCTAAGATAAAATACAGGAAATAGTATAAGGGCAGACTAGATGGACCATGAGGTCTTTTTCTGCCGTCAATCTTCTATGTTTTTATGTTTCTACACAGGGGCAGCAAAGGCAGCAGCAACACCTGCAGCACCTCAGCCATCCCCACCAAGCAGAAGCAACCGGCGACCAAACTTGAGCTGACCACCAAACTTCTAACCGGGCGCAGTAGCAGAAGCAACCAGCGAGCAAACCTTTCAGGTGGTGGTGGTGGGGAGAGCGCAGGTGAGACACAGCACCAGGACAAGGAACCTTTTGGCTGCATGCAAGAAATCTTTCCCCCCTTTCAGCCCAAGAGGCTGCGCAGATGCCATGAGTCTCATGAAGGCTCATTTCTGGCAGAGTTTGGAAGAGAGAAAGATTCCTTGTGTCTCCTTTCTCCGCTGTCCCTCCCCTCCCCACCTGTCACTCCCTTTCACCGGCTGAGATTGGCAGGCCAGATTCGGGGAGCTGGATGCGCTGCCACCACCCAGGAAGAGAAGAACATGAGACATGGGCTCCCTCGCAGCCCCTCCCCTCTCTCTCCTTCTCCTGAGTGGCCGCAAAGACCGGCCGAGAAAGAGAAGCAGAGAGCTGCCAGACTCTGGTAAGATGGTCCGGCACAATTTGAGGGTGGCAGATGGGACAGGGGATTCATGTAGGTTGTTGGGGAAAGGGGCCTATTTGGGGGAGGGCTTATTTCAACACATGTCCTGAAATATCCTGTCCCATTTATCAGAATATGTCTTATTATAAGGGAAACATGGTATTATTATTATTATTATTATTATTATTAGTAGTAGTAGTAGTAGTAGTAGTAGTAGTAGTAGTAATCATTATTATTAGTAATCATTATCATCATTATTATCATTATTATTATTATTATTATTATTCCTTTTACTCATTAATTCAATTCAATTCAATTCATTAGACTTGTATGCCGCCCCTCTCCGCCAGCTATCCATCCGACATTGAGTCTGCCCTTATACTATTTCCTGTATTTTATCTTAGGATGGATATATGTTTATCCCAGGCATGTTTAAATTCAGTTCCTGTGGATTTACCAATCACGTCTGCTGGAAGTTTGTTCCAAGCATCTACTACTCTTTCAGTAAAATAATATTTTCTCATGTTACTTCTAATCTTTCCTACTTAATCAGTTTGGATGCTATTGCTGCAGTCACATATTAAGTGTGAAATCATTTCAACTTTGTCATTGCAAACTGGGCAGTTTGGATTGTCAGTAGATTTCTGTATCTTTTCCTTCATGGCAAATTCTTGAGCAGCGAATATTAAACCTTCTGTTTCTTACTTGATGGTTCCCAACTTAAGCCATTCCCGTGTAAGGTTGTCATCACATTTTCCTTCAATGTTTTTCAAGTGTTGTCCATGCAAAGCTTTGGTTTTCCATCTATTTAATCTGACAACCAGCAGTTTTTCCTTATATTCTGCCTTTGTTGTTTTTATAATGTTCTCTGTTTTCACAGCTTGCAGTATTTTTTCTCTACTTTGGTTCACATAATCATTCAAACTTCATTTTTCTTCTTCTACAGTTTGATGGATTTGCAAGAGCCCTCTGCCTCTTATTTTTCTTAGCAAGTACAACTTGCCAATGTCATATTGTGGATGTAAAGCTTGGTACATATTGAAAAGTTTGTGCGTTTTCACTCTATGTTTTCCAATTCAGCCAAAGTCTACCTTGATTTCATTTATTTATTGGATTTGTATGCCGTCCCTCTCCGCAGACTCTAATCCTCACTTAGGCACGGAAATCATGTGGCTCAGAGTTCTAATCCTCCCTTAGCATGTCAACATCCTGGATGGCTTTGGGCCAATCACCAGGAGACTCCTGAGTTCCATTCCCGCCTAAGTGCTTTTTGATTGGGAGTATGAAACTTGCAAAAAATTTATTAGATTTATGTGGAATACCAGAATTGGGGATTCCTATTATGTAAGATGTCTTGGTGTCCAATCCTGTGTGGTTAGATGGAGGAAAGTGAAATTGAGGGGAAATGCCTGTTCCATGTTGAGAAAAGCCATAGGTCTCCACCTTCTGCTCGTGGGAGAACCAGAGGTATTTGTGTGGTCACTGTGCATCTTGGACTGACCTTCATCTGATCCATCACAGCTTTTCTTATCTCCTTAAAATGGACGTTGCAAATGGTTTCCATTCGCTATTCAGAGCCATTTTGAGACCTAAACATTGATTCCCAATTGATCAGAAATCTGTGTGGTTGGAGAGCAGAACGGTTTCCATGGGAGCCTCTTCCAGAAATCTATATGTTCCCATCAGTGGTGAGATTCAGCCAGATCACACCAACTCAGAAGAACTGGTTGTTAACTTTCTGAGCAGTTTGGCAAACTGGTTGTTGGAAGAAATCATTAGGGCAGAGAACAGGTTGTTAAATTACTTGAATCCTCCCCCCCTGGTTCCCCCCCTTATTCAACCCCTTCTTGGACCTGGATGAATATTATGCAGCATTTAATTTTTGTGACCTACTTTTAGAGAGAATCCCTTCAACCTCCTCCTGGGGAGAGTCTCAAGGTCTCCTTTCTCTGGAAATCTTCTCCTGTCCTTCACCAACAAGACAAGCTTGGAAGAGGAGCAGAGAAAATGCTTTAGGCAGATATTGTAGAGTGAAAAATTGAAGGATCTGAAAACTGCTATTTTATTTCTCTGCTTGAAAGAAAAAAAGTGGAAAATTAATTACAAAACTTTTTTTAAAATTTACTTTATTTTTTTTTATTTTGGTGCAAAGTACAGAAACATAAAAATAAGAATCTCAAACTGAAATCCCAAAGAGCTGTTCTGCTGAACACTTTCTGCAATGCAGGTTTTATCAGGAAATCATGGAAGAATTATATAAAATAAAAAACCTTTTTAAAAGGAAAGAATTATATAAGAGGAATCAAGATTTCCTTTCCAAGCTGAGAACTGATCAAACCTGGAATTTCACACAATTCTGGCATTTTCATGGAGAGGATCAGGCAACCAGACTGGTACTTGGTGCCAACAGCTTCATCCTGATCTCTTTTCCTACTCATTCTCTCTCACAAACACTTTTAGCTGTTGTCAATAGTAACAAGTGCCCACATTTTTTTCTATAAGCTTTCACATTCAGTAGCTGTTGCTGAACAGCTGAATTCCTCTGAATTTTACAGAGCAAGATTTATTGAAAGGGGACGGAGCTGCAAGAATTCGAATTGTTCAACAATTTCCCACTTTGAAACATATAGATATGTTTTTCTTTGACTCCTGCATACTATCTAAATGGAAATCAAATGAACATCACATTAATAATTTTTCCAATATCACAATGGTGTTATATATCATGTTTTTACATTTGTTCTGGCTGTGAGATGCTCCTTTGTGTTCAGGTCTGGCCTTAGAAGGATAATGTAGCACTTGGGGATGAAGATGCAGCCTAGCAGACCAGCACTGGAGGCCAGGATGGAGAAGACCTGAACAGCCACCATGTATTTCCCTTTGGTGCTCAGGTAGGTGGGCACAAAAGTCACCCAGACACTGCAGAAGACCAGCATGCTGAAGGTGATTAGCTTGGCTTCGTTGAAGGTCCCAGGCAGATTCCTGGCCAGGAAAGCCACTGTGAAGCAGATGGCAGCCAGGAAGCCCATGTAGCTGAGGGTGACGTAGAACATGACAACAGCCCCTTCGTTGCATTGCAGGATGATCTCTCCATGCTGGGAGTGGAGGTCAGAGTCAGGGAAGGGGGGAGAAACTCCCAGCCAGATGGAACAAATGATAATTTGGACAGCAGAAGAAGAGAGGATGATGGAGTTGGCCAAGCTCTTCCCCAACAATCTCTTCATTTGGTTTCCTGGTTTTGTGGCCAGGAAAGCCAGCACCACCATGATGGTTTTGGCCAAGAGAGAAGAAACAGCAACTGAGAAGATGCTGCTGAAAACAGTTTGTCGTAGAAGGCAGGTGGCTTTCCTTGGTTGACCAATGAAGAGAGAAGAAGACAAAAAGCAAAGCAGGAGGGAGACCAGGAGGATGTAGGAGAGGTCTCGATTGTTGGCTTTGACAATGGGAGTTTCTCGGTATTTAATGAAGATGATTAAAACAAGGTCTGTGATTAAGAACAACAGTAGGGCAAAAGAGACCAGGATTATGCCCAGAAAGTCTTCATAAGACAGGAAGGTTATAACTTTGGGGATACATTGGACTCTGCGCTCATTTGGATATTTATCATCTGGACACTCGGTGCATTTTTCTGTATCTGAGAAAGCAAAAAGCAACTTTCTTTAATATTCTGTCCTTTCATCTTACAAGAAATACCTTCTTTGGATAACAGTTGATACCATGAGCAATTTCCAAGAAGTATTTTTAATGAATTTATTGAAAAGAGCATAAGAAGAATATATATATTTTTTAAAAAAGATGTAGCTAGGTATATGAAGTTGAGGGGAGTCATAGGATGTTAATTATTTTCTGTGTAATGTGTAGGATCTTCATAGGAACCTACATTATTAGAGGTTAATAATGAATCAGAATCTTGTTAGCCAAACATCCTGAGTCCTGCCTCATGGCAGTTAATATAAAGGACTTGGAGGATGCCTACAGTATCCTATAACATATGGGAGCAACATGCAATTAAGGAGACACTTTCTAATAGTGAGAACAATTAACCAGTGGAACAGCTAGCCTCCAGAGGTTTTGGATTCTTCAATATTGGAGGTTTTTCAGAATAGCCTGGACAGTCACTTGTCTGAAATGATATACGTTCTCCTGCTTGAACAGGTGGTAGGCCGCCCTGAGTCTTGTGAGCTGCCCCGAGTCTTCAGAGAGGGGTGGCATACAAATCTAATTAATAATAATAATAATAATAATAATAATAATAATAATAATAATAATAATAATAAAAGACCTCTACTTCTATTCTGATTGATTGATTGATGAACACAACTGGCAGAATATTTCTGTAATCCACAGCACCACATTATGGACCAGTGACACCTTCTCAGTGACCATCAAGAGGAGCCCAATAAACAGTGAATTGTGACCTGAAAGAATTCATCAAGTTTCAAAGATCTCAGATGTTCCTAGAAAGGTAAACTTAGCAGCAGAGATATTTCCTCTGTTGTTAGTAAAGCTTGCCCAGTCTGCCACCCTCTCCTCTCAGCTCTTCTCAGTCCTCCTTTTTGATTTATTTCCTTTTAGATAAGAAATGGTACAGGTTAAAAAAATAGGTTTGCTTCAATCTGCCTTTTAACTTGTACTTTCATGAAAAGGTTCTGGATGGATCCAGTTCCACAAAGCCTCCCATTTTCCTCAGTGTCACCCACCTTCCTGACTGGAGAAGGTCCTCTCCGGACAAGGAACGCAGTCGTAGCAGCAAACTGGCTCTCCTTCTCGAGCCCTCTTGACAAATCCAGGATGACAACTTTCCACACATTGGGACTCAGGCAGGGACTAAGCAGAGAAAAGAGAATGTGTTAGGAAATATGTTAGGACTCTCCATCCATGGAAAACAGAGGTAGAAATGGATGGAGACAATTAGCCTCTGGTCTTCACTGAGGTTAATATGAAATCTCTGACTACTTCTAAACAGATGCAGGAGATACAACAATTGGCAGATTCTTCATTTAATTCCTCCCTTTTGCTTTTGCAATTTAACATTACAATAAAGTACTTTTCTATTTCATAAAGTCTGGAGGGGTGGAAGGGCAGAAAAAAGATTTAAGTATGAGGATATATTCATATTAAAACTTCTAAATTCATATGGAACAACAAAAGGCCCAGGATAAGATTAAAATGGCTACAAGATAGAACCAAACAAGGAGGTTTGGGGTTACCAGACTTTAAGATATATCATTTAGCAACTAATTTACTATGGATCAAAGATTGGATAGAGCTTAAAGCAGAGAGCATACTGGCACTAGAAGGCCATGATATGCTCTCTGGCTGGCATAATATGTTATGGAACCAGCACCAAAAGATTCCAACTTATTTCAAAAATCACATGATCAGAGATGTCTTAATAACAACATGGCTCAAATTAAAAAAAGATCATTATACAAAAATACCTAGATGGTATTCCAGTCTGGAAGCTCTTACCCACCCAAACATTACAGAATTAAAAAACATGATAACTTACAACCACTTACTAAACACAGAAGGAAATATAAAAACAAAGGAAGAGTTAGCAGAACAGAACATAACTTTGGACTGGTGGCCATACAGGCTAATATTTTCAAAATGGCAAAAAGACACTAAAAATGAAGGAATATTGGCACAGGACACACCCCTTGATAAACTAATATTAGGAAGGGGAAAAATTTTTATTACAAGAATATATAGCTACTTAATAAATTATGAAATGGAAACTGAAATATCAAAAGATCCAATGACCAGCTGGGCAAGGAACTTTGGCTACAATATTCATATAGACCAATGGGAGACAATCTGGAATAAGAACTACAAAATCACTAAGTCAGTACCATACAAAGAAAACACTATAAAAATGTTCTATAGGTGGCATATGTCGCCATCAAGACTAGCACAGATTTTCCCCAAAACCAGACCAAACTGTTGGAGATGTTCAAATCCCTCTGGAACTTTCTTCCATATCTGGTGGAGCTGTCCAAAAATAAAAAAATTATGGAGCAAAATAAGGTCCTGGATATTCGAAATTACGGAAATCAATCTCTCATTCAAACCAGAGATCTTTTTATTAGGAATAATAGACACAAAAATAAAGAAAACAGATTACTATATAATCCAACACATTATAACAGCAAGCAGAATATCAATAGCTCAAAACTGGAAAAGGGAAGAGGTACCATCAGACAGAGACCTGATTAAAAAAATATTCGATTGCGCCGAGTATGACTCCTTAACACAAAAACTGAAAGACAACAAGGAAACAAAAAATATAACCACATGGGACAAGTTCTATAACTGGATCAATGAAAGGGAGAGAGCTATGGAAGGGAAAAGAAACAAAACACAATAAAACAAATTATAAAAAGATCAAGAACAAAGGGAGAGAAGGAGAAGAAGAAAACAAAACAATTTATTTGCTTGCTCGCTGACCCTTTTTTTCTTTTTTCTTTTTCTTTTTTAGGATAGAAACAAATTATAACTACAGTATAACAATCATAATATTAAACACATTATTTAGAAAAGGAAGTTTTAGACTAACGATTAAGCAAACTTTAAGAAATATGATTCCGCTGACAGAATAGCCAGGAAAATAAAAAATAAATATAGCTGCAGATTGGCAGCTGGGGGGGGGGGGAAGGGGCTGTCTTATGTTCAATGTTATTGTTAAATGTGGTTTGTTCGACCCTATTGGAAACAATGAACAGATGCTTATGATATGAACACCTTGTCTTGTCAACACTGTTTTGTATTGTTTCTTTGTATATATTTGTATATTTAAAAAAAAACCCTGAGAATAAAGTTTATTGTAAAAGGTTTAGGAAACTTATTTTATTCAGTTTTTAAAATGTAGAATAAAACTATGATGAAGAATGAAACCTCTGACCAATAAGATCTTGAAAGATCATGTTTCCATAAAACATGGCAAAGCTGCTCCATTTAGGTCCTGTCTGTTGAAGAACTTCCATTAGATGACACCAACTGGCATGGAAGACCAACCACCCTGGAGACTCTAGGCTTTCCCCACTTGAAATGGGACCTCAGGCTTTGGAAAACAGAGAAAAGACAGCAAAATTTATCCCACCTTATTAAGCAACTTTAGCCGTAAAAGAGCATCTTGTTCAATAGAAAATCTTTGTCTTATAAAATATGCCAGAGTCTCTTGCTTGGGATCCTCCTTGGGGAGAACCAAGCGGTAGCCAATGCCCAGATCTGCTTTTATCTCTCCATTTTGGTCCAAGTACAGTTTAGCCTGTGAAATATTCCAATGTTCATTCTTCTCCAGAAAGGGATGAAACTAGAATGGGAACATCCAGGAATTTGAAATACAGAAAACTGTTTCTTATCCTTATTATTTATTTTATTTATTTTTTATTTATTCATTTGTCCAATACACAAATACATAGGAAGAAAATAAACATGAAACATATATAAGGATAAGAGAAAATAGAAGAGATGATATATGAAAGGAAGAAAATATACATGATATATGAGAGAAAGGAAAGACAATTGGACAGGGGACGAAAGGCACACTAGTGCACTTATGTACGCCCCTTACTGGCCTCTTAGGAACCTGGAGAGGTCAATCGTGGAGAGTCTAAGGGAGAAATGTTGGGGGTTAGGGGTTGACACTATTGAGTCCGGTAATGAGTTCCACGCTTCGACAACTCGAATTGAATTGAATAAATAAACTCGATTGTTAAAGTCGTATTTTTTACAGTCAAGTTTGGAGCGGTTCGTATGAATCTGTTACGTTCTCTTGTGTTGTTGTGGTTGAAGCTGAAGTAGTCATTGACCGGTAGGACGTTGCAGCTTATGATCTTGTGGGCTATACTTAAATCATGTTTTAGGCGCTGTAGTTCTAGGCTTTCTAGACCCAGGATTGTTAGTCTATTTTCGTAGGATATTCTGTTTCGAGTGCAGGAGTGAAGGGCTCTTCTGGTGAAATATCTTTGGACGTTTTCAAGGGTGTTGATGTCTGAGATGTGGTATGGGTTCCAGATAGATGAGCAGTAGTCAAGGATGGGTCTGGCAAAAGTTTTGTAGGCTCTTGTGAGTAGTGTAATCCTGCATTGAATCTTTCTTCCACAATTGTCTAATCTCCAAATAGGGTTAAATAATACTGCCAGTATCTTCAAAAGTGAATGAGAAAGTTTGAGAAAAATAGTCAAACTTATGCTGACAAAATATAGAGAAAATATAATTGACATACTGTAATTGGTCAGTTATAGGGAACATTCTAGAGCAGATGACAAATAAAATTAACAAAGAAAAAAGGTGATTCATAAACTATTTGGAAACAACAGGTAGATTCCCAGAAAGCATAGGTTTATCAAGAAGAAAGGTGTCAGGCTAATCTTCTCCCTTGTCATTCTGATGGAAAACACCTCCAGATGTGCTAATTCTTCTTGATTGCATTGCAACATTAACCAAATGTTGCAAATCTGAAAGAACAAATCTCCCACCAACTCTTTTCTCAGCCTAAAAAGTTAGCAAAGATCCTTTCTGAGTTTCTTTCTGTCCCATTATGCAGCTGCAGGATTCTCTGATCTGATCCTTCCCTAAGCAGCCTCTCTTCTCCTCATCCTTAATGTCATTCTCGGCTATCATTACATACCATAAATACCATATTTTTCCTAAATACCATATTTTCCTAAATACCATATTTGTCCTAAATGCCATATTTTTCAGAATGTGATACACCCCCCCCCCCCCAAAAAAGAGGGTGGAAATGTTGGTGCATCATATACACCAAATACAGCCATTTTTGGCCTCTCTAAGGCCAGCTCCATGAGAAAACAGATGTGCAGAGGGTTTGGGAGGTCTGCAGAGTGCTCCTGGGGGCTATCAGAGGGCAAAAACTTTTTTTCTTACTCACCTCTTCAAATTCTTGGTGCAAAAAATACACTAGATTATGGGAACGCTGGTGATAGAACTGGATTTCAGTAAAGGACTCACAAACAATTGTTTTAAGTATTGCCCACAAGGTCATATGCTGCAACATCCTGGCTGTCAATGACTACTTCAGCTTCAACTACAGGAGCACACAACAGATTTAAATTTAATATTAACCGCTCCAAATTTGACTGCAAAAAATACGACTTTAGCAATCGAGTTGTTGAAGCGTGGAACTCATTACCGGACTCTGTGGTGTTAACCCCCAACATTTTTCCCTTAAATTTTCCACGGTGAGCATAAGTGCACTAGTGTGCCTTCCGTCCCCTGTCCAATTGTCTCTACTATATTTTATATATCTTTTCTCTCATTCATTCATTCATTCATTCATTCATTCATTCATTCATTCATTTATTTATTAGATTTGTATGCCGCCCCTCTCCGGGGCAGCTCAGGGCAGCTCAGAGCAATAATAAACAGTATATAACAAATCTAATAATTTAAGACAAACACTAAAAATCCCATTATTAAAAGCAAACATACACACAAACATACCATACATAAACTATATAGGCCCGGGGGAGATGTTTAGTTCCCCCATGCCTGATGGCAGAGGTGGGTTTTAAGGAGTTTATGAAAGGCGAGGAGGATGGGGGCAGTTCTAATCTCTGGGGGGAGCTGGTTCCAGAGGGTTGGGGCCACCACAGAGAAGGTTCTTCCCCTGGATCCCGCCAAACAGCATTGTTTAGTTGATGGGACCCAGAGAAGGCCAACTCTGTGGGATCTAACTGGTCGCTGGGATTCGTGCGGCAGAAGGCGGTCCCGGAGGTATTCTGGCCCAATGCCATGAAGGGCTTTATAGGTCATAATCAACACTTTGAATTGTGACCAAAAACTGATCGGCAACCAATGTAGACTGCGGAGTGTTGATGTAACATGGGCATACCTGGGGAAGCCCATGATTGCTCTCGCAGCTACATTCTGCACGATCTGAAGTTTCCGAACACTTTTCAAAGGTAGCCCCATGTAGAGAGCATTACAGTAGTCGAACCTCGAGGTGATGAGGGCATGAGTGACTGTGAGCAGTGAGTCCCGGTCCAGATAGGGCCACAACTGGTGCACCAGGCGAACCTGGACAAACGTCCCCCTCACCACAGCTGAAAGATGGTTCTCTAATGTGAGCTGTGGATCGACGAGGACGCCCAAGTTGTGTACCCTCTCTGAGGGGGTCAGTAATTCCCCCCCCAGTATTATGGATGGACAGATGGAATTGTCCCTGGGAGGCAGAACCCACAGCCACTCCATCTTATCTGGGTTGAGTTTGAGTCTGTTGACACCCATCCAGTCCCCAACAGCCTCCAGGCATATATCCTTTCCTCTATTCTTCATTGATGTATTCTATTCTCATATCTTTTCTTCTATCCTGTCCCTGATATTTACTACTACATGTTTTTATTCTCTTTAACTTTCAATTTGTATTGGGCAAAATAAATAAATAAACAATTGTGTGATGTGATTAGGAACCTGGTCATCAATTTTTAAAAGCTAATTTGATATGATTTAAAATATAAATCTCTCAATTTACAAGCTTTATTTGAAATGTCACTTTAAAAGTTTTATATAATAACAATTTTTTAAAATCAGTTTAAAGATGATAATTAGAAGCAAGCACCAATTGTTGAATCGTATGGATTGGGTGGATGGATGGATGGAATGGATGGGTGGGTGGGTGGGTGGCTTGATGGGTGGGTTGGTTGATGGATGGATGGATGAATGGCCAAATGGACTGGAATTTAATTTGCTGCTGGCATCCCTGAAAAAGGAATCTGCTTTGAAGGCAGGCTGCTTGGAGATGGCTGGAGAGGCTATGGACCCTGAACATTCAAGGTGAACTGATGACCAATGAAATGAATCCTTTCAAGAAGATTGAGGGAGATGGGGGAATGGATTTATCATATTTAACTCAAAAACAAATCTTAACAGTCGTCATGTTTCAATTTACAGGAGCTCCTATGACTTTGGGGAGTGGAATGTAGTTGTTGGAAAAGATCCTAACTAAAATTTGAAGGGCATGTATTATTATTAAGAATGGAACAAAGATATTTAATCATTGGATGAATCAGATACTGGATGGATCAGAGATAATGATTGTGGTCTATGGTAGATAAGAAACTCCTGTAACTTCAATGTAAAATGTAAAGCCCCCTAAAAACAGTTCCAAGCAATTTAAAAGTTTTAAAACTTATGCATGTCTCTATTATCACTAGGATCTTTGGAGTCCTAGTGGACAACCATTTAAATATGAGCCAGCCGAGTGCAGCACTGCGAATAAACCCAACACAGTTCTAGGCTGCATAAACAGAGGGATAGAATCAAGATCACCTGAAGTGTTAATACCCCTTTATAATGACTTTTTAAGGCCAAACCTGGAATACTGCATTCAGTTTTGGTTGCCAGAATGTAAAAAAGATCTGGAGATTCTAGAAACAGTGCAGAGAAGAGCAACATGATTAGGGGACTGGAGGCTAAAACATATGAAGAATGGTTGCAGGAACTGGGCATGGCTAGTTTAATGAAAAGAAGGACCAGGGGAGACAGGATAGCAGCCTTCCAATATCTCAGGGGTTGCCACAAAGAAGAGGGAGTCAAAGCACCTGGGAGCAGGACAAGAAGCAATTGGTGGAAACTAAACAAGGATAGAAGCAACTTAGAACTAAGAAGAAAATTCCTGACAGAACAATTAATCAATGGAACAGTTTGCCTCCAGAAGTTGCAAATGCTCCAATTCTGGAAAGTTTAAAGATGTTGGGTAACCATTTGTCTGAAGTGGGGTAAGGTCTCCTGCCTAGGCAGGGGGTTGGACTAGAAGACCTCCAAGGTCCCTTCCAACTCTGTTATTCTATGTTCTAATACAGGGATCCTCAAACTACGATCCGAGGGCTGGATATGGCCCACCAATGCAAAGTATCCAGTGCACGGAGTGGTGGAATTAAGCCCCGCCCCTTGCCCCACCCCTCACCGTTGGCGTTATCTTCCCTCAAGAATCCACTCCAGCAGCACTTCTTTCCCTGGCTGAGCTGCTCTTCTGATGACACAGTTGCTGCCAGTGGGTGAGTAGGGGAGGGGCTGCTTCTAAAAGTGGGTGGAGAACAAGTGTACATGTCTCCTAGCTTTTTCAAAATCAGCTGAAGTTGGCTAACACTCATTCAAGTGCAACCACAGTGTAAGGCCTGAAGGAGAATTCACCCACTGCTTTGGTTCTTGCCATATATAAAGTACATCCACCCAATTGGTTGCTGGACAATTTTTGTAGATTTCATGTGTGTGGATACATATGCACAAGTGGGACAAGAAGCAAATCAGTGTGAATTCTCCTTCCAGCTTAAAATCCCAAATAACTAAAAGAAGGAGGCTGTTCTCCCCTCCCTCCTCTGGCCCCCTCCCCTGCTGTCAGGCACTCACAGCTCTGCAAAGCCAGAAGCCTTTGGCTGGAACCGAAGGGGAAGGACCCACGTGGGCCCCTAGAGAGGAGAAGGGAGGGGCCTTGATTGACAGCTTCTCTCAGCCTCTCATGACTTCTGTGCTCTATGATCAGGAATTATTTTGTAGGAAATCCTGTTTCTTTCTTTTTTTTTTTAATGGCCTATTTTGAGGAGCCTTAAGCTGCTGTTGTAATGAAGTTAGGCAAGTGGCAAGGAAGTTTGTGCTCTTTTTCCCTTTGAGGGGGGGTCTTATTAAGTAAACACATTCCTCGGGGTGACCAACTACAGCTCAGGAAGGAGAAAGGCAAAAAATAATAATTGGATTTTTAAATTGGCCACACCCACCCAGTCACATGCCCACCCAGCTGGTCCCGCCTCCCAAACGTCTGAAGGGCTGTCAATCGGCCCCCTGTTTAAAACATTTGAGGACTCCCATTCTAGTATTCAACTGGGGGACAATATATGTGTATGTGATTTTGTCTGTTTTTAATGCACAATTTTTTAAAAAAATGTTTCATCTAATTTTGTTTTGTCTTTCTAATGGTTCAATTTTTTGAAGCTTGTTTTTTACCTTTTTTGAATAAGATTAAAATTTAATGAGAGGAATATTTGCAGAAAAAAATATTTATGATTTCCACAGAGAGAAGGGTGGAGGAGTAAAAAGCAGTAGAAAAACATCTGGTTTTTTTAGCAACTTGGACTTGAGTAACAATAGAGTCTCATATAAGAACATTAATGTTGGCTTGGAAGAAAGATGACAGATACCAAACTTGATATGCATTTTTGTGAAAATGACCTCAAAATCGCAGTTAACTTTAAACAGAATTTGAGTCAGCAGGGAGATGTTCTTGGAATGAAGGCAAATGCAATCATAAGAATCTCAGGAAGTGGACGTTCTGGCTTGGGGAGACCCCAACTCAAGGAAAAGGTCCCCTTGCAGGCACCAAGGTTTAACTGGGATTCCTGCAGAGAGGAAGGGTTGGGCTAGATGGTATCAGGGTCCCCTTCAAATTGATAAAGGTAAAATTCCACAACCCTAATCCCAAACCTATACGTACAGGATTTGATTTTTAAAAAGAATACCGTATTTTTAATTAACAGTATTTAATATCGAAATGCCATGGGATCTAGTCTTTGACAGGGGTGGGTCCTACTGGTCTGGTCCGGGCACATCGGTAGCAGCCTGCTGGTGATGTCACCCCACCTTTTTTCTTCTCCTGAGCATGTGCAGAATCCAGGTTTTCAGCAGTGTGCAAGCATCACCCTTTTGTTTTGGTTGGGTTTTTAATTTCTTTTAATTTTCTTCCTTCTGAGCATGTGCAGAAGTTGAGTTCTGGAACTATACCTGTGGCTGCCATCTGTTTTTTGGCTTTTTTTTTTTTGCCACGCTGTGCAGGAGGAAGCAAACAGGTAACAAGCCACCCCTCCTTCCAGAGTCCCCCATGCCCCTTTTGGCTCCCAGGGGGATATAGGACGGCTTCCTAGGCCAAAAACAGGGCAGGGAGGGGGAGGGTTTAGGCTAGGTATATGTGAAATTATGACTGAAATATTTCTGCACCTCTATTGGTTCTCACTGTCAGGAAACGTTTCCTTAGTTTTAGGGGGCTTCTCTCTTTCTTCAGTTTCCATCCATTGCTTCTTGTTTTGCCTTCTGGTGTTTGGAAAATACATTACCCCCCCCTTCTTTCTGGCAATCCCCTAAGAGCCTGTTGCCTCTCACTCTGGGACAAAGCATGGGGGCCATTTCCTCCTTTCAGGGGTCCATGAAAGGACATCTACAGTATGTAAAGTTGGAAAAAAGGCGAACAACATTGTTGCAGAACTGTAGATCCATTGATGCTGAGTGTGAGAAGGAATGGCTGGGAGGGGAGGGGCCAGGCGAGGCACCCCTTGACGTGAGTGAAATTGAGTTGGCCACGCCCACCCAGTCACATGACCACCAAGTCTCGCCTGCTGAATCACATGACCACAAAGCCACTCCCACCCAGTCACAACTGCCAAGCCACGCCCACTTGGTTACATGGCTGGTAATCCACTCCCACCCAGTCACATAACGATCAAGCCACATCCACAAAATAAGCCACGCCCACAGAGTGGTAGTAAAAAAATTAGAAAACACCCGCCCCCCACCGGTTTGGAACCATTATTCTCTGAGTAATTAAATAGGGCAGATCTGTTGAGGTGGTTCCCCTCCTTCTCCTCTGGATTCCTCCTCCAAAGGATCTAAGATTCATGGATCCATATCAGGACCTCCTACCTGCCATGGCTGCAGCCTTGGAGACCTCAACCTCTTTTCTCCCTTCTTCCTTCTCTTCCTCAATCTGGGGGAATAGGCGGCATTCAAGGCCTGGGCCAGAGTCTTTGTGAGGCTGTAATACTCATAGGAATTTGTGATCTCTCTTCTGTTCCAATTCCACTGGGTCTCCAGTGGGGCTTTCTGGGTGCATCTTCTGCGGCCTTTGACAGAAAAGACGTTCTTTGAAAGAGAACAGAGAAAATAAAGATTTTGAAACTTTTCTTCCACAAAGAAATGGGGTTCAAAGGCTTCATCTTTTGGCCTTCTTTTGTTCAGATAACCAAAGTTCAAAATACTGTGGACATATTTGAGAAGTCTGTGCTTGTTTATTGTATACCCTGTAAAAGTTGTGAGGATCCAGACTTTCTGTTCAATGAGTCCCGGCAAGTGCAGAAATGTTTCATGGAAAGGAAGAATTCTGTCCCAAAGGGAATCATATTCCATGAAGTGAACAAAGACATTGACTTGTCTCCACTTAGAGAGGGCATCCCTGAGGGAGGCTGTAGGTTCAGTTGTTGAGAATTGTTGTAATATAACCACACAAATTCCATTCCTGACAATCACAGGAGGGAAAGTCCTCATGAAATTCTCTCCCTTCTCTGTGTCTGAAGCAAAGAGGCCAATCAGGGTCCATCTGAAATGGAGGAGCAGTTGGACAATGGATAGGTAGTGGAATCCTTCTTTCTCTTGCATCTGATGGAAAAAGGAGAATTTGCTTTTATCACTCAGAGCCTCTGAAGCACTTCCATATTTGATCTGAAAAAGCAATGAAGAATGCTGTGTTATATTTGGGGTCAGATCCAATCCAAAATATTAGATTTTAATAAATCCAGCCTGCTTCTCATGATTGTATTAGAACAATTTGTAGTTAAACATTGTTTGGAATATTAAAGACAGAATATTAGCAAGACTGTATAATAAAAATGAAAAATAATAAATTTAAAAACTATAAACAATGTAAATATTATTACAATATCACCTCTACAATTTACCATAACTAGATTAACACATTGAAATACTGACTGAAGTATTATATTCCAATAAAGGGCCTATTATAATTTTTGAGGATTGGTGCATCTTTTTCTGTTTCTGTATCCCAGATTTTTCTCTTTTTAGCTTCTTCTCCAGTTATACAAAAAATAGGGAGACCTCAGATCCTAATACAAATTTTCAGTTGTATAATCCAAGATTTCTCTTTAATTGAACTTTTGTCTCTTTTCGGAGACTGTCAGTTTCCATAGATTAAATTTTATGCCAATACCATATTTTCTGAATTTAGACAAAGCAGAAATTGTGTAAATTTCCAATACAACTGTCAGGGCAGCAGCTGGAGTCCTTTTACCCACCCCAAGATGCTCCTCAGAGGCTGTGATTGGGTTGGTTCTGCTAGTGATTTCTCTCTGGAGCCCCAAATAACAGATGGATGTAAGAACATGGGAAAACCTTGGCCTCTGATACTTTAATAATTGGGGCTGAGGAAGCGGGAGAGCTATGAGGTTTTCATTTAAGCACCACTTTCACTGAGGCCCTTTCTCTCACTGAGCTCCTTTGATGATGAGGGTCCCAGATTCAGTGTCAGAGAAAAGAACCGTTGTACCTACCTGAACGGTCTTCTCGATGCCCTGGAAGGAGAGTCCAGCATGGGTTTAGCTCAAGTCTTATTGGTAGGACTGAGTTTCAAATTAACATAAATAAATAATAATTAGGTACCGCCCCCTTGCTGCCCCAAGTACCCAGTTTTAAAAAACGAAAAGATGTAAGATAATGAACTTTATTAACAACCATAATAACCTAAGAAACAGTATCATTAAACAAAACCTCCCATGGTTCTTCGGGAGGGTATGGACTCTCCTTCCAGGGCATCGAGAAGACCGTTCAGGTAGGTACAACGGTTCTTCTCCCATGCCTCCTGGAAGGAGAGTCCAGCATGGGATATACCCAAGGTCCAAAGTTCAGGGAGGGAGATTGTGAACCATGGGTGGTACCTCCCCGCACACCTTCTGGAGTACCCGTCTGCCAAATGCAGCTTCAGCTGAAGCGAAGGTATCCAATTTGTAATGGCGAATAAAAGTTGTGGGTGAACTCCAGGCCGCGGCTCTGCAGATATCCTCAAGGGGAGCTTGTGACGCCCAAGCTGCCGAAGAAGCCGCACTCCTTGTCGAATGAGCCTGTATACCACTCGGTGGAGTCCTTGCGCTCGCCTTGTATGCCTCAACTATACATAGTCTCACCCACTGGCTGATAGTATTAGAAGATACCTTGAGGCCCAGTTTGCTAGCACTAAACGACACAAACAAAGCCTCAGTTTTGCGTGAACTGCCGGTACGCCTGATGTAAAGCTTCAATGCTCTGCGTACGTCTATCTTGTGCCACTTAAGCTCTAAAGGGTGAGTACCATGAGCACAGAAATCCGGTAACACCAGCTCTAGAGCCCTGTGAAAGTGAGTGTTGATCTTTGGAAGAAAGGTGGGGTCCAGACGTAAACAAACTCTGTCTGGATAAAATTGACACAAGTCTGGTCTGACCGACAGGGCGGACAGTTCGGAAACCCGCCTTGCCGAGGTGACTGCCACCAAAAAGGCCATCTTAAAGGAAAGGTAACGCAATGGAACAGTTCTCAACGGTTCAAATGGTGGTCCCGTGAGGGCCTGAAGGACCAAGGTCAAGTCCCATGTGGGAAAACGACGAACAGGAGGGGGATGCATGTTGGTAGCCCCTCTGAGAAAATCCTTAATCCAAGGGTGACTAGTTAAAGGTCCCCCATCGTCCCGCTTTATAATGGTGGCAAGCGCTGCGACCTGGCGTTTTAGCGTGTTTGGCGCCAAACCTTTCTCCAAACCTTTCTGCAAGAATTCCAGGACAGGGATGACTGTGGAATCCTGTGGTCGAAGGTTCCTGTCATTGCAGAAGGAATGGAAGGCTGCCCAGGTAGCCTGATAAATTCGGACTGTGGAAGGGCGTCGAGCCGCTTGAATAGTTGCGATAACATTCTCGGGAAGGAGACAGCTCCTCAACCTGTCCCCTTCAAATGCCATGCGGTTAAGTGGAACCATTGGGGTTCCGGGTGGTACACGAACCCCTGGCTGAGGCATATCCGGTCGTCCGGTATCCTCCACGGCGGAGAAATGGACAGTTCTCTGAGGTCCGCAAACCACGGTCTCCGAGGCCAATGAGGCGCTAGCAAGAGCACCTCCGCCTCCTCCGACAGGATCTTCCTTACCACTGATGGAATAAGTGGAATCGGGGGGAAGGCGTACAGTAGGACCTTCGGCCACTGAAGATGTAGCGCATTGACTCCTTCGGCTCCCGGAGTTGGAAAACGGGAGTAGAACCTCGGGAGTTGGGTATTCTGGGGGGTAGCGAATAGATCCACCACCGGTTCCCCGAACCGACGTGAGACTTCCTGAAACAGACCCGGATCGAGCCGCCACTCCGCCGGGTCCAGTTCCTGGCGACTGAGCCAATCCGCCTGCTTGTTGTCCTCCCCCGCGATGTGCTCTGCATGGAGGGAGCAAAGATGAGTCTCCGCCCAGTTGAAGAGGAGGACCGTCTCTTCCATCAACCTGAGAGAGCGCGTTCCGCCCTGGTGATTTAAATGCGCCCTGGTTGCTACGTTGTCCGTGCGTACGAGGACGTGGTGACCTTCCAGTAAGGTGGCGAAGGCCAGCAAGGCCAAGCGGACAGCTCTCAGCTCCAAGAAATTGATGTTGATTGGGCATAGCTCCTGGGGGCTCCAGAAGCCTTGAGCCACCTGGGACTGGACGTGAGCCCCCCACCCCAGCAGACTGGCGTCTGTGGTGAGGATCATGTGATGGCATGGTCCGAAGGAAGTGCCCTGCCGTAGTGCTGTAGATCTCCACCAGCGGAGAGAGAGTTGCAACTCGCATCCCACGACGGTTAGACGGTGTGTATGGCTCAATCTGCGACGCTGAAACGGGAGCAAGGTCCACTGGAGCAGTCGATAATGGTAACGGGCCCAAGGGACAATGTCCACGCAGGATACCAGGGTCCCGAGTACCTTTGACAGGAAAGACAGCGGCACCGTTCGGCTCTGTTGAAGGCCGCCTATGAGAGAACAGATGCGGTGCTGTCTCTCCGGGGATAGATACACTCTTTGAGAGACCGTATCTATCACCGCACCCAGATGAATGAGTCTGGTGGCAGGAGCCAAATGGCTTTTTGGCATGTTGATGGTAAAGCCATGACGTTGTAGACAAGACATCGTGGTTTGTAAGTCCTTGTGCGCCCTCTGGCGGGTTGGAGACAGAAGTAAGATGTCGTCCAAATATGCGAGAATCCGGATAGGTCGGGACCGCAGATCGGCCAGTAGTGCGTCCAGTACCTTCATAAAGGTACGTGGGGCCGATGATAGGCCAAAGGGCATGGCCCTGTACTGGTAATGGACGTTGTGTAGACAGAATCGAAGAAATTGTCGATGGTACGGGTGTATGGGAATGTGCAGGTAGGCCTCCTTTAAATCCACTGAAGTAAGCAGGTCCCCTGCTCGAACAGAGGCCAGGATGGAACGGAGGGAGGCCATCTTGAACCGTCGGTACAGAATATACTGGTTCAGACGTTTGAGGTTCAAGATGAGCCTGCAACCCCCGGAGGCCTTGGGTACAAGGAACACCCTTGAGTAGAATCCCGTACCCTTGGAATTGTCCTGAACAGGTTCGATCGCCTGAATCTGTAAAAGGTGGAGAATTTCCTGATCTAACAGAGACCTCCTTTCGAAGTCTCTGGGGACCGGACAGGCGGTAAAATGGTGTGGAGGGTCGTGTAGAAACTCGATCTTTAGCCCTTGCGAGATAGTGGCTAAGACCCAAGGGTCTGAGGTAGTAGCCCGCCATCTCTCGCTGAACTTTTGTAGCCTGCCCCCCAAAGGAATGTCGTCCAGGCAGTCACTTGGCACGCCTGGCGTTCCGTTGTTGGTATCCCCGGTATGGGCGTCTCGTCTGGGAGAAACCTCTGCCTCGTTCCTGGGAGTACTGTCGGTCATTCCTGTAGGATGTGGAAAAGGCCCCTTGTGAGTAAGGTCTGGCCTGCTGTGAAGGGGCAGACCACGAGTCCCACCGAAAGGACTGCCTACGGGAGTACGGACCAGCCCTGCGGTCCTGGCGGCGGAAAGATCTTGGGAGGACCTTCCTTTTATCCTTATCCTCCACCAGGACAGGATCTAGGGCCTCCCCGAACAATTTTGTACCCTCAAAGGGAGCCGAAGACAGAGTCCACTTCGACTTGGCATCCACCTGCCAGTTCCTGAGCCAAAGCAGGCGCCTTGACGAAATGGTGGAAGCCATAGCCCTGGAGGCAAATTTCGCAGCATGCAGGGTGGCATCTGTGGAAAATTCCGCAGTCGCGAGGAGTTTATTCAAGTCCTGCCGCAGTCGAGTCTCCTCAGGAGCCAGTCTCGCCTGAACCTCCTGAATCCACATAATGGATGCCCGACTAAAGAAGGAAGCAGTGGAAGCTGCTCGAAGAGCCCAAGCGGCCATCTGGTGGGTCTTTTTGAGAAGAGTCTCCGCTCTCCTTTCATCCGGTTTCAAATTGTCCGCCGTCTCTGAAGGCACAACCGAGCGGGAAACCAAGGTGGCCACCGGCTTGTCCATGGGGGGGGAACTGGAGCAGCGTCTCCATGCTGTCATCAAAAGTATAAAACCTGCGTTCCAGGTTAGAAGGCCCTTGCGCCGCCGCCGGATGTTGCCACGGGCGCTTGACATTCTCAAGGAAAATCTCCAATGCAGGAACCTTGTCCGATTCCTTAGCGGGTTCCTTGCATAGAGCAGCCGAGGTGCGTGGCCCGTCTGATGACTCCACTAATGGCGTTGCTCCTGGCACATCTAAGGCTTGCTTTGCCTTGCGCAATAAAACCCTATACAAGGAGGGTTTAAAAAGTCCCGCCACTGCTGGCTGCTCTGGAACAGTGAATTCATCATCTGACAGGCCCTCACCGTGGTCACTGACTTCCTCAAATTCAGTGTGGTCAATGGACATAGAACCCAACCCAGTCGGGGGCGGTGGTGCTGACCAGATGTCTCTGGGCTGGATAGGCTGAGAGGGAAAGACATTGGCTCGTTGTGTTGCCGCAGCTATGCCCTGCGTAAATGCATTGGCCACAATGTCCTGGAGAGCAGGAGCAAAAGCCTGCCAAGCATCTGCATTGTCTCTAAGCCCCGCTGCCGTGGGGGTGAAGGTAGATGAAGGCACATAACATGGTGTCTGTAACTCCCCTTGAGCCAGAACCTGCCTATGAGAAGAGGTAGGCCTCTCAGACCTCGCTGCAGGTGATGGCAATGGAGGGGGAATCTGCCTGTCAGGGGACCAGTCTCTCTCCGTTGCGGTGCCCTGGAGGCCCATGGAAGCAGCAGGTGGAAAGGCAGATGGAGGAAGAGGCTGGAAAGGGCCTATAGTGAGTCCACCTACGATGGGGGGGGACAAGGCCGCCTCCAAACGCTGCTCTAGGGCCTTGATCTTCCTCTCAGCCTCACGAAGGGAGGAACTTGATTGGGAGGACTTATTCTTAGGCTTGGTGGCCTTATCCTTCCCTTTGACAGGAGTGACAGTCTGGGCCTGTTCCTCTGCACTGACCAGTTGGTCTGCCATATTCATCAAATTAATATGGGGCAGCGTACTCACGATCGAATCCACAAAACGTGCACAGCCACAGTTATATTGAGAAACAGAAGGCTCTCACTTGCAAGCAATGGCATGAAGACAGGACTGACAGTGAAAAAGCAGCGTTGCAATAGGCTGACAGCCTACCACGTGACCTCGTCGGCTGTCTCCGGGCAGGCTTCAGAAGACTGACACTTGGCCAGCTGCCCATTTCGCGCCTAATTAAAACGGCAAGGCTATGCCGTTCGCGCTCTTGGCCCGTTGCCAACAAAAAAGGATGGCGGCCAGAAGAATCGCCTCACAGGGCGAGTATGCACTCAGCGAGGTCGGGAAGCCTCGCCGCCGCCGCCATCGACGATTTGCACGTCGCTGGGAGGTTGCCGAAGCCTCCCCTTGCCGCTCGCCCCTGCGAGCGATCGAACAGCTGTTAGGCGGCTTTAAAAGGCCGCCGCGGCTTTCTTTCGGCGCTCTCTGTCTCCCGCCGCCGCTCGGAGGTTGCCGACGCCTCCCTTTGCCGCTCGCCCCTGCGAGCGGTCAATCAGCTGTTAGGCGGCTTTGAAGGGCCGCCGCGGCTTCCTTTCGGCGTTCTTAGTCTTCCGCCGCCCCCGAAAATGGGGAGGGACGGACCCCCCCCATCTGGGGTGATTTGGGCTTATTGGACCATCAGGTCCTATAATGATTTCATTATAGCCCGGTTGCTCCTCGGTGGGCAGTACCCGCTGAGAGAAGAGGCCCCAAAAGGAGAAAAGGTGGGGGTGGTGCCCGCGGAGGGCAGAGACCCCATCAGATCAGGAACCTATTGAAAGAGAAAAGGGAACAAAATTAAAAGGTTCACATAATATTTATTATACATTAATTCACTTTAGATACTCAACCTAAAGGGGAGAGAAAAAACTCATGTCCTTAACCTCGACTGAGTTTTTTAAAACTGGGTACTTGGGGCAGCAAGGGGGCGGTAGCTAATTATTATTTATTTATGTTAATTTGAAACTCAGTCCTACCAATAAGACTTGAGCTAAACCCATGCTGGACTCTCCTTCCAGGAGGCATGGGAGAACAACCCCAGGTAAGGAAAGGAGTTACATGCTATATTGGCTGACCAACTTTGGCTACCATGTCATTTTCCAAAGATGAATTCTGATGAATTAAATAGTTGGTAGGATGTCTTCTCCAGGGACTGTACGGCTTGCATTTCAGACCTTTTATGATTAATCTTAACATGAACATAATGGGATAAAATATTGAGATGTTTGTTAGTATGGAGAGAAGCAGCTCCTGAATTCCATGGAGAAGACATGATTGCATCTGTTGCTCACCCACCACTCACTTTACTAAGTGGAGAAAAACACACAAACCTGTGGGACTTTGTTGGTGCCTGCTAATGTTGACATCTGGATGGAGATTTCCCTTCTAGCTCCATCAAGAAGAGCCAGAAGGTTCTCCTTCCTTTCACAGCCGTAGTTGGGGACATTGGCTTCTCCAATGGAGAGAATGTCCAGCAAGGCATCTGAAGTGTGGAAAGTGCTCATATAGTTGTCGTGGATATTGTAGCCAAGTGTGAGGTTGTACAGGAGCTGGGAATTTTTTTTGATCAGTTGAATGTTGAAAATTAATACTAAGCCAGATAAAAAATCATTTACATCCCTATTGTAAAAAAATGTTATTATAATCAACAGCAACAACAAATACTTCTTTTTTTAAAAAAATAAAAAATAAAGGGAACGTTCAAAGAACCCATCCTAGATCTGAATGAATGAAATATCCTCACTGAATACTTTGTCCTGTACAAAGTTGAATGTGCTGACAACAGCATGTGAAAAGCAACACAATTAGTGTTGCTTCCTAAGTAAACAGTTTGATTTCACAGAAGTTTGATTTACATGGAGTTATATTCTATTGTTTACTAAGTGTCCCCTTTATTTTTTTGAGCAGTGTATACTCTTCCCCATGCCTACTGAGTCTTAAGCCAACATTGAACCAAAAGCAATGATCAGTTACACAAATATGGAAATGGGCTGAGGTACAGCAACTACAACTGATTCCAGCCCTACTTTAAATAAAATTCATTATTCAAGGGATAAATTAAGGATTGAACAGAGAGAGGAAAATAATCTGCAGCCCTTTCATCTTTTTCTCCGACTCCTTTTGGAGTCTCTTTCACAAAACCAGACAAATGAAAAATCAAAATCATTCAGAAAATTAGACATATTCCCCAATATAGGAATAAATGGGGGGGGGGACAGAAAAGAGGGAGAATGTTAGAATTGAGGGAGTACAACTCCATCACCCTGAATTACTTCTTTTTATATAAAATATTTTTTATTGTTTTCAAAAAGAACAAAACATCACATACATACATAGAAATATCAGACAAAACACATAACACAAAGAGGAGCTACAATCGTTCCACCCAGAATAGAAGTCTTCATAATACAATAAGGAAAAACGTTTGTTGATTAGATCATTTCAGTGGGAAAAAAACATCTACTACGTATCTCTATTTATATGCATTTCAAAGTAATAAATTTAAATGTTCTTGAATTCATTGAGAATTTCTTTTGTTCAACCAGATATAGACCCTGTCCCAGATTTTATAGAATTCTGACTCTTCTGGGTTGTTCAACCTCCTCGTCATCATGTCCAGCTCTGCACATTCTATAATTTTTTCTAATCATCCCCTCTTCTTTTGGGACTTCTGCTTCTTTCTATCTTTGAGCAAAAACAATCCTGGTAGCTACTAAGATGTGGGTTATTAAGTAATATTATATTTGTGTGTTGTAATGCCTAGTAACAAAAATTCTGGGGTTTTCTTAATTTCCTGGAATGTAATTTCCCCTATCCACTTTTCTATTTTATTCCAGTATAGTTTGGCTTTCTGGCAAGTCCACTTTCTGGCAAGTCCACCAATTTCTCTTTTACATTTCCAACAGTTGGACGATGTGTTTGGAAACATTTTTGAAAGTCTATTAGGGGGCAGATGCCATCTATAAATCTGATTTTCATTAAACTATATTGATTTGGTTATTTTCTAATTATATATCCAAACCCTTTCCCATGTATCTAGGTCTATTTCTCTTCCAAAATTTCTGCACCACCTAATCATGTTGTATTTTAAAATCAAACCAATTGTTTTAGAACTAATCAAGTAATTATATACTTTCCCAATCAATTTCCCTTGATTTTTAGTTAGTAATTTCCCTAAGATATTATTTTATTTTCAAAATGCATATGTTCTTACATCTTACATCACCCTGAATGACTTACAGATCAGGGAAATCAAACTGAAGAGAAGGAGCCCCATTGAAAAGCAACTTTTGCAATTTTTCCTTTTCAGTGGTGACTATACCAATGAGATGGTCTCCTGGGCTGTAAAAGCTCTGTGGTTGTTTTCCATCCTGGTGCTCCAAACTCAATGGGCATTTTCTTCTCAGCTTCCCAGAGACTGGATGGGACACAAGCATCATATGAAGCAGAAGCAGGAGGTCCATAATTCATGGAGTGACTCAATCAATCTCCTTCCTGATCCTAAAAAAGAATTAGAAGAATTCAGAAAATTCTCACAAGGTGGAATATGATCCAGTTGCTTTTCTGATTGAAACACAGCTTCACCTGGAAATGAGAGAGACGTACATGCAAGAGCATAGATTCTGCCTGTCCCCAAACTCCATATTTCTCTGCTCAAAGTCTCTCCTGGAGGATTCAGCCAAAGAGCAGAGCTGAAACTTTGATCGTAATTCTCCCTCTCAGGAGAGATCCCTGAATAATTCAACTTTGGGGAATTCTCTGGAGGGAAATGAAAGGGAAATAATCCCCATATGACACATAATGGCAGCGGCAGAGATGGAATTAAATTGGTCATCTACAATTGAGAGGTTTGAGAGCTCCATGCTTGAAATTGACCCCGGAGGGAATACACAGCAACTGTGGCTGAAGAAACAAATAATCTGAGATTTGTTGGCATCAAGACAAAATCCCAGGGGTCAGTTAATTGCAGAGCATCTCACAGATCTGAAATAGCTGCCTGCTGAGATAAAACCAACATGTATTTAACTTTATTTTGAAAATTAAAGGCTCCACTCAAAAGGACTGATGCAACTTTAGTGAAAAACACGTTACCAGAACTTTGCAGAGTCTCACATACACAGACACAAAAGGGCTCATTCAACTTTAATGAACTTTAAACTTTAAAAAAAACCTTTCTCTCTCTGTCTCTTACATACACACAAACACACAGACACACACAAACAGAGACATGCAGAAGAAAACAGAGCGAAGTTAGAAAAAAACTGGCTAGTTTAGCAAGGTGAAGTTGAATTCCACAGTCAGCACACAGGGACCTTCCTCCCCTGGGCCTTTCCATTCTTTAGCTGTCCTTTCTCGCTGCCTGTAGGGGGCAGTCTGGGCTCTGGCCTTTAAATCCTAACTGGCCTCCTCAGGCAGTGAACTGGACATCTAAAGCTGGCAAAGACCCATCTGATTATTTTTTAGGCACATTCTCACAAGGCTTTTTGAACATTTTTATTTGAAGATACAGTGGTACCTCGGTACTCGACCACAATTCGTTCCAGAAGTGTGGTCGAGAACCGATTTGGTTGAGTACCGAATTTATTTATCCCATAGGAAATAATGGAAATGGATTTAATTGGTTCCCAGCCCCTGTTAACTCGCTGGGAACCAATTAAATCTATTTTCTTTATTTCCAATGGGATAAATAAATTCGCTACTCCAAGCTGCAGGAAAGGTGGGGGCTGCTGCAATCCCGGCAGCTTTGGGGGGCTCCTTTCCTCATTGCTTTGTTTTATTACCTGTAAGGAGCTTCAAAAACTTTTTTCCTGTGGCTGCAACAGCGGCAATTTCCCTTCCAGTAGCAAGAGCGCAAGGAAGTCACGTAATGAAGAGAAGCTGCTGGAGCGGCAGCAATTGCTGAGATGGCTCCACCGGCTTCCCTTCATCACGTGACGTTCCCGGCGCTCTTGCTCCTGAAGGGAAATCGCCGCTGTTACAGCCACAGGAAAAAAGTTTTTGAAGCTCCTTACAGCCCCCACCTTTCCTGAAGCTTGGAGCTCTTAGAGAGCTCCTCAGCGCCCTGAAGCTGCCGGGATTACATTTCAGATAATGAACAAAATTTTCTCTGGCTGTTCGCTATCTGAATTTTTGTTCAGATACCGAAGCAAATTTTTGCCAAAAATTTTGTTCGTTATCCGAAATGTACGAGAAAGGAAGCGTTTGAGTACCGAGGTACCACTGTATATAAATACTATAGCTGAGATAGAAATAGAAATACAGATTAATTACTTATTTCATTGTATCATTAATACCATTCACTTCATAGGAATTCAATTCATCCAGAAAATAATAATAATCAGCCTTTCTATTTGTTGTGGGGATTTACCTAATTCTTCGTCCTTAGATTTTTAAGTTCACCTTCAGGTTCAGTATATCAGAGTTCAATCAGGGTTCAATCAGGGTTCAGTCAAAGTTCAATCAGAGTTCAATCAAAGTTCGGTCAAATTTCTTTTTCTTCCGCTATAAATAGCAATTCATCACTTAATCGTTAATCAGGGAGAAAGTTAATTAGTAAATCAGTTAGTCAGTTTTTTCGATTTAGGGAAGGTAGAGAGGAGAGAAAAGAGATATAAATAAGTGCTTAGTTAAGCTAGCTTCCTCCTCCCCCGATGGTCCTCTTCTCTGCACCTTCTTTTGGCTCTTTCCGCTTATCTCGTCAGCTTCTGCAGGCTCCTTCTTCACTTCCAAGCACACTCCACCGCTGCTGTTTATTTATTCCTTTGGTCGTGGACCTCAGCTCTTTACCGTTTGTTCTTTAAGCTTCTTTAAACTCTGGAGCACTTCCTCCCTTTTCCAATCTCTCAGCAACCTCCGTATCTCCGTGTCTCCGTCACTACCGCTGTTTCCGCTAATTCTGTAGTTCCTGCAGTCTCCGTCGTTTGGCTCTTTTTTTCAAAAGTTAGTACAGTATTCTCCACCGTTTCTTTTAGTCACAAAACTCACAAACAGTTGTTAAGTTATTTAAGTTGTTTTTCAGGTTTCTCCTCCACAGGGTGCTTGTTAGTCCACTCCTATTGTTTTAGGTTTTAACTCCAAACGTCTTCCGGGTCTTCCAGGTTTCTCAGTAGAAATTTTTTTTTTTTAGTCTTTTCTCCCCCACCGCTGAGTAGCCACTAACCAACTTTGGTGGGTCCCACGCTACTGCTCTCTCTTAACTTAATCTTCCATTAATTTGACTATACTTGTTATCATACTTGAGTTCTTCTTCTTTGTAAATAGGATTGTAGTTACACTCTCTTGCTTCCTCTGTTACGCTGGGCTGTCACAGCACTAATGTCACCATGTTGGTTGGTGACTCTCTTGCTTCGGGGTTTGCGAGGTTCTCACTCCTGCACACGGGGTGCTTGCTTCACACCTCCATGCTAGGAGGAACCCTCGCTACTTCAGCCACCTCTCCAACGTGGTTGCGTCGAAATTCAGCCAAATTTCAACCCCCCGAACTGCAAAATCAGGCTTGGGAGAACGGAGCTCTGCTCTCGCACGCCTGCTCGCTGTAGACCCACCCCCCGGAAGTCCTGCAGAGATGTTTCTGAGATGCAAATTTTAAAAATCAAACCAAAATAAATCACTTTTCCCTCCACCTTTAGTACAATAAGTAAGCTATTCAATTTAACTGAAAATCTATTTGAAATCTTTTAGGTGGAAAAATAACAATTAAAAAGTAGACGAATGTGGCAGTGTAAACATTTCCTGATCTGTCGGTTTCCCTCAGCATTTCTAATACACCTGATAAATGGTTGCACCTTTTTTCCTGTAAGGAGAAGCTTCTGATTGTCATACCAGAAATAGCAAAATTGGATTTTTATATGCACAACTGCACACAAATACATGGAATTATGTTTAATATTATTAAATCTAAGAGTTTCAAGTAAAAAAACCCAATGAGTCTAATTTCTCTCTGTTGTTCATAATTGATAGGAACACAACAGAAAAATCTGCAACTAATTGCACAAAAGGAAGAGCTCTGCAAAAATTTGGAACAAAGACTAAGGACTTTTATATAGCAACTTCACTTTTTCTTCCAGAATTTCATATTAAATTCTTGACAGTCTCTCCCACCCCCTGAAAAAATATTCTATAATGCTCATGGTTTGACATAACATGAGTTTTTATTGATTAGCTCTTGGCCATATCGAAGTGCAAAGTTCCAGAAACAAATTATTCTTAAAATTTGATAAAACAATCTGAAATTGAATTTAATATAATACAATTGAAAATGAAATTGGAATACAATATGGTTTAAAATGAAGATAGAAACATAGAAGTCTGACGGCAGAAAAAGACCTCATGGTCCATCTAGTCTGCCCTTATACTATTTTCTGTATTTTATCTTAGGATGGATATATGTTTATCCCAGGCATGTTTAAATTCAGTTACTGTGGATTTATCTACCACATCTGCTGGAAGTTTGTTCCAAGGATCTACTACTCTTTCAGTAAAATAATATTTTCTCATGTTGCTTTTGGTCTTTTCCCCAACTAACTTCAGATTGTGTCCCCTTGTTCTTGTGTTCACTTTCCTATTAAACTCCACTGCTGGAATAGAATACATTCTAAAATTAAATTGAACAAAATATAATAATTTAAGATATAGATAAGATATAGATAAAATTATAATTTGGCGTTTACATAAATAAATAGAGAACTGTTGCGACCATCCAGTGAGAGCCCACCAAAGTTCCTTGGAGACCCTGGAAAGTGACATTATTCGTCTTTGGGGGTCTGTGTATGGTTTGGCCTCTGCGTTCAGGGTGTTGCATCACCAGATCCACCAGGTGAAGTTGAGGAGGTGGCCTCCATCACTGTGGAACCTCCATACAGCAATCCATCAGTTCCCACGTCACCACAATTGATGAAAGACGATGTCAGACCTTCAGCCCTGGTCAACAATGTGATGGTTGCTGCAATTTGCCCTTAGGCAAAAGAAAAACAGATTCAATATTTTAATAATAATGAAATAGTAAGCAAGAAACCAAACAATGAATAAAACCGAGCAACCAAATTAAAATGAAAGG
This sequence comes from Erythrolamprus reginae, assembly GCF_031021105.1. Lineage (NCBI taxonomy): Eukaryota > Metazoa > Chordata > Lepidosauria > Squamata > Dipsadidae > Erythrolamprus > Erythrolamprus reginae. The sequence goes on along the minus strand of NW_027248439.1, from coordinate 184,126 downwards.
CTCCTAGTTTTCTTTCCTGTTAGCTTCCATAGTCCAAGCACCACTACCCAAAATCCCAAAGCAAGAAATGCAAAACCACAAAACCAATTAAGAATTAAATAACAACAAAAACAATAACAGAATATATTTTTAAAAGAAAAATAAAGAAAAATAGACAACCAAATTCTTTCAAACACTTACCAACCATCACATTGTCGTGCAAGGCAGAAGGTCTGGCATCCATCGTTCATCAGTTATGGTGATGTTGGGGTTGATGGATTCGGGGATGTAGGGTTCCACAGTGATTATGGCAGCCTCCACATCTTCAGTTCCTGACTCTGGTGACACTTGCAGACACCAATTTCTGTGGATTGAAGAAAAAAATGAATTAACTATAACTGACTTGTTTTCTTAACAATGCTAATAAAGCTTATTCTTAATAGGGGCTCCATTGCTGGAGCTTTTAAAGAAAAGATTGTGGGTTGGGCTAGAAGACCTTCAAAGTCCCTTCTAACTCTGTTATATTCTGTTAAATTCTGCCTACTTGAAACCGCCAGCAACCAGCCATGGCAGGCAAAGCACAGATCCCACCCCAACTCAGGGATGGAAGGCTAAGAATAAGCCACCTTTGGTGTTCTTGCCTGGGTCACAAAGCAGAGCCCTGAATGTGGACCCTAGGATGGCCAGATTCTGTGGGGCTTTCTGAGAAGTGACTGTCCAAACTTGGTTCAATCCCACCTTTGTCCATGGACTCGGCCATCAAATAATATCCATCACCCACGGCAGAAACCTAATTCCTCCAAAACAGGCCTGGCAGGTTCACCTCCTGTTTGCCAAGGGAACCTCAGGCACAAGACCCGAGGTGCAGCCTAAAAGAAAGGCTCTTCCACTTCATCCCTTTTCCTTGTTCAGGGATGGAAGAGACTCCAAAAGCCCCATCCCTCTTTGGGGCCTCTTCAGCGCAGATCCCAAAGGGGCTTTTCAAAAGACAGCCGGGATTTCTTGTGGTTTTTTTCCCTTGAAAACGTTTCACTTCCCATGCCAGAAGCTTCTTCGGTTCTGACTGAATGGTGGGGAATGAAAGGATTTATCCACTTTGCAGTAGTTTGGTGGTGAGCATTGTGAAGGTCAGCGGTGAGCTCTCTGAGAGGCCTTTGAGGCCCCCTTGGGGGTTTATCTGCCCCCTCAGGGTCTCCTGAATCAGAGGGCGAATATGGGGCAGTGGGACCTCCTTGGAACTGGGGAGACTGTCTTGGGAGAGAGCAAAGTCCACCCTCTGGACAGAGGAGACCCCTGGTTGGAAAGAGGGCTCAAAGGGGCCATCTGCGTTACAAGGAACAGCCCTCTCTCAACAGAGGGGGGGATATGGACCCCCTCTCTCCTGTCTGCCACACAGTCCTGAGGACAAGGGATTTTTGGTGGGGGGCGGACCAGTCTGTATGCAAGGAGTCGGCCGGTCTCTGCAGGTTTCCAGAACTGAGAGGATTGATCCCAGCCTCGCGTGCTTTCTGCCTCCATCCTCCAATGCAGAGCGCAGGAAGATTCCTTGGTGGGGGGAGGAGGGGACCCCAGAGACCCCTTGGGCCCCTCTTTCCAGGACGAGCTTCACATTGGGGCCCTTCCACCCAATTCTTGCCATGCACAAGGGGGAGAACTCTTGGCTGACCCACAAGTACGGCCGTCTGCAATGGGGAAAGGGAGGTTTTATAGGTGTTATTGCAGGAAGTCCAGATTATTCTTCCTGCAACTCTGAAAAAAATTGCACTGCTTGAAAAAGAGGAACTTATTGACATCCATTAAGGACATTCATAGCCTTTGTCATTCCCCCCTCAGAGTCTGAATCTGCAGGGGAGGATGAGCTGGAACAAGAGCCGACAGAGATGGAGAGGGGGGCTCCTTTGGCCTTGGAGGAAACTGGGGAAGGGCAGAGTCAGTCCAGGCAAGGCTGTTCAGGATTAGAAAGGCTTGCAGACAGGGAGGAGGAGGAGGAGGAGGAGGAGAGGAGGAGGAGAGGCAGAGCTCAGGCGAAGAGCAAGGATCACCCTCTCCTGATCCCAGAGCACGGAGAGAAGAGAGAAGGGGAGATCAACACAGACTGAGCCCTAAGTGGGAGGAGAGCCTCGCACCCCTTCGCAAGGCACACCTGGGGACTGAGATGGAAGGAGGGGGCAGTGGTAGGGGCATTTTTCAGGAACAAGCCTTGAATCTGTGGAGTCTCATGGACCCTTACCAGTGATAGGCTTCTACAGGAACGGTCAGGAATGCAGTTCCAGTAGCAAAATTTGGAGCTCCACCTCAAAGCACCCAGTTTGCACTGAAGGTTTAATGAATTGTGTGAATATAGATAAATTAATGAACAAGTGTTATAGGTACACAGAAACTATACCAATATACAACATTGATAAATGAATATTGTTTAGTGTTTAGGTCTTGTTATGTAATGTCATGTGGTGTCTTTTGAAAGATGGTTTTGTACATATGTATATTTGTATTTATATGTTTTAAAACTGTTCAATAAAATATATTTTCCTTTTTAAAAAAATTAATGGAATAAAAAGAAAAAACGGGGAGTGAAAGGCCTTGGGAAGATCTGGGGCTAAATGACTTGGGGAGGGAGAGAGAAGGAGAGAGAGAGGAGGGAGGAGGAAAGGAGGGAGGGAAGAGAAAAATACAGGGAAGGGAGGAGTGGTGGGATTTAGCTAGTTCTCCCTGGTTCAGGAGGTTGGGATTTCGATCCTATGTAGAGACAGATGTAGGTTCCGTTGCGTGGGCGGAGGGTTGGACTAGATGACCTGCAAGGTCCCTTCCAACTCTGTTCATGTGTTCACCTAAACCAGCTGAATTGCCTGGCCATAGCCCCTCCTTCTGGCCTCCCCTGCCTGGCCCCGCCCTGCCTCACCCCTTTCCTTCTGAGCGCCCTCCCTCCCCCCAGAAAACGACCTGTCTCAAGATCCCGTGGATCCCTTGGGCTCAGGCAGTGGGATTCCCCGCCGGTTCCCTCTCTGCGCAAAAGCGAAGGAATCGAAAAAAGGCTGCTGAGCCCAGAATGGAGTTTCCTCGAAATTAGGAATTATGAGCTTCCAGAAAGAAGTAGGACCAATGGTAATTCTCCCTTCTCCAGCGTCATCGGTCTCCGGGCAAACTCTCCCTTGATTTCAGCCCCTGGAGGAGAGAGTTCCGCCCAGAGAAGCCAAAATCCCCCCTCCCACTTTCCCCGCTTCTCTCCTCCTTCAGGTGAAGCCACAAAGGACTCTGCCCAGAAGCCGATGACGCTCAAGCAGGGAGAATTCCCATTGGTGCTGTTCCTCGTTCTGGCCCCGCCCACCTCCAACGGCCGAGATAAACGCTTCCTCGCGACACCCGCGCCCCCCCTCCCGCATGCTGATTCTTTCTCTGGGGCTGGAAGCATCTGGCTGCACACACACACATAGACACACACAGAGAGAGAGAGACGTTTCCCCTCAGGGAAATTTGCATAATCCATCATAAAACAAAAGGTTCCTTTTAATTATTTTTATTATTTTTATAAAATAGAAAATAAAAGTAGTAAAGAAACGAGGAAGGGGGAAAGAGGGGGGAGAAAAAGTGGAATAAAGAGGGGGGAAAGAAAGGGAGAGGAAAGGAAAAAGGAAAGGAAAGAAGATAGAGTAAGGAGAGAAGGAGAAAGGAAAGGAAAAGGTGAAGGAAAAGAAAGGAAAGAAGATAGAAGGAGAGAATATGCAAAAAAGAAAGGGAAAGGAAAGGAAGATAGAAGAAGGACAGAAAGGGAAAGGAAAGAGAAAGAAAGCAAAAGGAAAGGGAAAGAGAAATGAAGGGGGAAAGGAAAAGGAGCTAGAAGAAGGACAGAAAGGGAAAGGGAAGCAAAAGAAAGGGAAAGAATAAGGGAAAGGAAGGGGGAGAGGAGGGAAAGAGAAAGGAAAGAAGACAGAGGAAGGACAGAAAGGGAAAGGGGTGGAGTGGGGCGGAAGGGCTGAAGAGCCAAGTCTCAGGATCTCCGGGATCCCTTTGGATCAGGCAGTGGGTCCCGCCGGTTCCCCCTCTGCCCAAAGGGAAGGGGTCGCCGCGGGAAGAATGCATAGATTCGGGGGTTGAGAGGGGAAAGGGGGGTTTCATTTCAAAGCCTGATCTTAGCTGACCTGCCCTAACTGGTGATGGGGGGGGGGTTTAAAAAGAAAAGAAAAGAGAGAGAAACGGAGGGGTGGGGGTGGGCTGATGAGGAGAGAGAAGGCAACTCGTATCCCCCCATGCACGGCTGCTCCCAGTCCAGGGAGAGGGCACAATCGAGAGGCGCCCTGGATCCTAAGCGCTGGGTTGCCTCCAAAGTAAAAAAGCTCCTTAGCTGCTGGCTGACCGTTTGATTTATGCAGCTCTGGAAGGCGATGCTAATTGGCCACTGCAGCCTGCTTGTTTCTGTCTCTCCTCGCCCTTCCTTTGCCTCATCCCGTTTAGCCTGCTGGCTAGCACAACAACGCATGCGCAGATGGTTTAAAAAAAATAAATTAAACTTAATTGTAAAAAAAGATGTGGTCCTGCCGATCTGCTAAAAATGTCATTGCCCCCATAGCGTTCCCTCCCCCCTTGTGGGCAGCAGTCCGTGACTGGGGCTTGGGTGTTGCGGGCGGGGGCGGAGACAGAGGGTCACGGAAGGGGAAAGGAGGGGAAGGGGGTGGATGGGCTGCTTGCTCTGGCTGGGCCTTCACTCGCCTGCCTGCCCTGCCTGTCACAGTGGATGCAAAGCCCCGTATGATGCCGTGAACTCTCGAGGCGAAAGAAGCAGGGGCCCCTCCCTTCTCTTAAAGGTGCAGCCGCAGCTACCACGCGCTTGACGGGGGCAAAAAATAGGAGGGAGAGAGAGAAAAAATCCTGTCAGGTTGTTTGGACGGGAGGGGGGGAGAGAATGGTCATAGTCGGGAAGCAGCCCTTGCAAAGGAGAGAGCCCCAAAAGGAGGGAGACTCCCACCCACAAAAACAAATGAGGCAGGCGGGATCCCTGTACGTCACCCGAGCGGGGCCCCCTCGCCTCGGAAACGTATTTCCTCAGGTCGCGCCATTGGCCTGCGCACTAGCTTGGCGCGTCTTTTAAGACGCTCTCCGCCGCCGGCCAGGCCTCCCACAACGCTGCCGGGAAGAGAGTTTGGAGAGGGCGACGCTGAGGCAGACATGGTGTTGACGGCTTCCGGTTTACCATCAGCCGCCATCTTCCCAGGTCAGTTTGGCCAACAGACGGTTGGGGGCAGGTGGAACATCACGCGCTCTGCCCGCGCTCAGAGGCAGCGTCACTTTCTTTGAGAGGGGGGGGGAAGGGCCAGCGTGTAAGGTAACCCCATGCCTTGGGGGGGGGTATCTCTGCTCAAACCTGAGAGAGGGGCCTCGCTTAACTCTGAGGAGGGGGGACTCCTTTTGGCGGGGTGGGGTCTCTCGCAGGAGCGCCGGGGAGGGAGGGGGGATTCGTGGGAAGGCACCCTCTTTTCTCCTTCACTCCTTTGTGAAGTAAATTTTTGTGACGTGTTCAAAAGTAATCAAAAGCAATCAAGGCTACAATTTGAGTCTCATGTTTAGTTTACTTGACAGCTATTTTGGTAGCACCCTCAAAACTCTTCCAGATGTAGATACAACTGTGCCAGCAGTAAACCTGGGCGGTTTCGCTTGGTTTTTTTATTTTTTTTAATTTTAGAAGGTAAACAACTGCTTTTCAGTAATTATGGGTTTTTAATGCACAATTTTTTCAATGTGCCCTCAAATGCTTGGAGGCAGGATAATTAAGTCATAAAAATACTGTATACCTTTAAAGCAAGCCCCAATTTTTAGAGCTCATAGGTTTTAATCTGTTTTTTAAAAAAATATTTTTATTAATTTTCATAAAAGACAAACAGGACATACATACATTTAACATATATTTGGGGCTACAATTACCCCACTTATTGTAGAAGTCTTTCTAATACAAAAAAGAAATATACTAATATTACCAGTGGATGGCCACACGAATCAAACTGAATAAATAAGATACTATAACCATTATACAATGCTTCAAGTTCTAGTATTAGAAGAAAGTGCAATATTTATGGACTTTTCTCAGAATTCTCTAAGCTTTCAATTTGCCCTCCTTTATATATGTTTTCCCCAAAATAAGACATCTCCTGATAATAAGGCCAATTGGGATTTGAGTGCAGGGCAATAAGGCCAAGTGCATATTTTAGGTTTCAATAAATATAAGACAAGGTCTTATTTTCAGCGAAATACAATACAGTATTGCTAATCTATTGGAGAACCCCATTTGATTTGGGGAAAATAAGCATTCCCTTTAAAAAATGAAGGGAAAGAAAAGAAATCCATATTTAAGAAAAGAAGAAAAAAATCTTTTCACCTGACATCTTTTAATTTTTCTAAAACCTATCTATAAAAACTGTGGATGAACCAGGTCATATTTCCCTAATGTTATTTATATTCCTTGATATAAAATAGCCTATACTAGTATAGGAATTTTTGGTTTTTAGCTTACACAACTATTTGCAGTAGATCAGGCTAGGGATTAGTCTGAAAGTTAATGTTATTTGGATAATTCCTGTTTATGCAAAGTGTTAATACACTATATTTTGCATGTTGTATGCAAATATGATCTTTTTGATAATGAGCTGAGAGAATGGAGGAAAACTTGAAAACTAAAACTAAGGACATAAAAGATTATAAATATTTTAAAATTGTTTATTAAAGCAAACCTATGATGAATGAAAAGTTAGAAAACTTGGATCATGCATATAAAAGTCAAGCATTTAGAAAGCAGAGATCCAGAGGAATTGAAAACTATTTAATAAGGATCTTAATAAAACAAATTATTCAAGGAGCAGGGATGGACAGGAATGAAATATAGAGAGATAAAGAAAAATATTAAAAGGAAGAAAGAAGGGGGGGAATCTTAGGGTTTTGTCCAAATAGGGCATAAAAGTGACTGGAAAGAATAAAAGTGGCTAATATTTTTCCTCTTATTTCTACTTAAGAGAAGGGAGCTTCAACTAGTCAGAAGAGCAAAGTTCCACAAGCCTTCAAGACTCCATATTTGCATTCTTCCTCAGATGTCTTTGTCTTTGCCAGATCAGGGCTCTTTTCTTCTAAATGTAGCTGAATTTAGAGATACCTTATAAGGAGCAATAACCAATAGGGCAGCAGCAGCAGGGTTTCACTGATTTCTCTCTTCACTGGTTCCTTGGAAAAGAGTCTTTTGATTGGCCTCAAGTTCCTGTCTCAAAAAGAACCTCAGACAAACAGGTGGGGTGTTCCTTTAAGATTGGTTACAAAACCCACATTTACAGAGCTGCAAATCCTGAACTATGTCCATTGGTCATTTCTGCAACCAATATTTTCCTCCTATTTCTTGCCTTTGTTGAGCATTTGCCTGAAAGGGGGCTGGCAGGATAGAGGGATGAAAAGCTCCCCAGGGTCCAGATGGGGAAGACATTTTGATAGGAGCTGTAGCTGATAGCACAAGTCTTGTTGAATACACCCTCAGTATTCTCCTGTAAGCAAAAGAAGAAATACAATGTAAAGCTTCCTTCTCTCCTGTGCATTTCATAGCACAAAAGATCCCGCAGGAAAGGAAAATAAAACACAACTGAGTCACCTGCCATCTAACATACATGGCCACATATTTTAGGAAGCTTCTAACAAGTTTATTTATTTTATTTATTCATTTTATTTATTTGTCATACAAATATAGTATTGTATTGTAGTATGTTTAACATAATATAAGTATAAAGTAGAGATAGAAAAGATAAAAAGACATTAGCACAGGAAAGGTAGGCACAAAGGTGCACTTATGCACGCCCCTTACAGACCTCTTAGAAAAGGGGAGAGGTCTATTGTAGATAATGTAAGGTTGAAGATTTTGGGATTGGAATAGGAAACAACAGAGTCCGGCAGTGAATTCCAGGCGCTGATCACTCTATTGCTGAAATCATATTTTCTGCAGTCTAGTTTGGATTGATTTACATTTAGTTTGTATCTATTGCGTGCTCTGGGGTTGTTGTTGTTAAAGGTGAAGTAGTCTGTAACAGAGAGTACATTGTGATGTATGATTTTATGAACAACTGTTAAATCAGTTCAGAGGCAGCGTAGCTGTAAATTTTCTATTAACATAGTAATTGAAGTCGAGGAGTAAGGAAATTTGTTGTGTGAAGAGGAGTGGAGGCCTCTTCTTGTGAAGTACAGTATTTCTGGACTCCTTCAATTGTATTAATCTGTTATGCAGTGTTGATTCCATACAGGTGAGCTGTATTCAAGAATTGGTCTGACAAATGTTTTGTATGCTCTGGTTAGTAGATCGGTGTTTCTAGAGAAGAAGCTGTGTAGAATTAAGTTTGTGACTCTTAGTGCTTTTTTGGCAATGCTGTTGCAGTGGGCTCTGGCACTTAGGTCATTGGAAATGAGTCTTTGACTGAGTGAGGGTCTTTTGCTAGTTCAGTTTGTCCAAGTTGAATTATCTTGTATATCAAAAGTCTAAAAAGTCTACACACTTTAAGGATAATGTAGGAGTTCAAAAGGGAGGGACTTGCTGCTGTTGAAATGGATTTCACCAAGAAAGGTATCAGAATAAATCAAAACTGAACCCCTGATATTCTTGCAAAGTAAAAGGCAGTAATGGCAGGTGCTTTTTTTTCTCCATACATATTTAAGCATGATGCCAGCAACTTCATGAGAGTTTAGGGATAACCCACTGTATTTTAATTCATATATTAATTATTGTTTAGCATATAGCAATAGCTTTGGGGATGGTGTGATTATCCACTGCCTGAGCTGCTTTGTTAGGCAGGGATAATAGCAATTGATGGAAGCCCCACCATCTGCCTTCCTGCTGAAGAATGGTTGTCTATTAAGATGATGGACAAGATCCAGGTACCAAGTTCTCAGGAAAGCTTTGAGTGTAGAAATATTATTGATAAGATAAAAGTCTTAGCAAACCTTGTAAGCTTTGGTTGAACTATGTTACTATTAAAATGTGTGCATTACCGGTATTAATGTTTACTGTTGAGGTCTTCTTGTGTTATGTAGTGTCATGTAGTGTCTTTTGAAAGTTGGTTTTGTACATATGTATATTTGTATTTATGTGTTTTTAAAACTGTTCAATAAAAATGTTTTTTATTTTTTTTAAAGTATGTGGAATCAATAGAAAAAAATGGGGAGTAAAAGGCCTCGGAAAGCTCTTGGGCTAAATAAATTGAGGAGGGAGAGAGAAGAAAGAGAGAGAGAGGAGGAGGAGGAGGAGGAAGGAAAGGAGGGAGGGAAGAGAAAACACGGGGAAGGGAGGAGTGGTGGGATTTAGTCGGTTCTCCCTTTGTCAGGAGGTTGGGAGTTTGATGACCTGCAAGATCCCTTCCAACTCTGTTGATGTGTTTATCCAACTGGCTGAATTGCCTGGCCCTTGCCCCTCCTTCTGGCCTCCCCTGCCTGGCCCCGCCCTGCCTCACCCCTCTCCTTCTGACGGTCCCTTCCCCCCCAAGAAAACGACCTGTCTCAAGATCCCGTGGATCTCTTGGGCTTAGGCAGTGGGATTCCCCGCCGGTTCCGTCTGCGCCCAGCGAAGGGTCGTGGAAAGGCTGCTGAGCCCCGAATGGAGTTTCCTCGAAAGTAGGAATTGGGAGCAGTCAGCAAGGAGGAGGACCAATGGGAATTCTCCCTTCTGCAGCGTCATCGGTCTCCGAGCAGACTCTCCCTCGACTTCACTCCCTGGACGGAGGAGAGAGTTCCGCCCAGAGAAGAAGCCAAGATCCCCTCTCCCTCCCCCCTCCCACTTTCCCCGCTTCTCTCTCTCCTCCTTCAGGTGAAGCCACAAAGGACTCAGCCCAGAAGCCGATGACGCTGAAGCAGGGAGAATTCCCATTGGTGCTGTCCCTCGTTCTGGCCCCTCCCACCTCCAACGGCCGAGATAAACGCTTCCTCGCGACACTACCCCCGCCCGCCCCTTGCAGAACCGTGGATTCTTCCTCTGGGGCTGGAAGCATCTGGCTGCACACAAACGCGCACACACACACACATACATACACACACGTTCCACCCAGGGAAATTTGCATAATCCATCCTAAAACAAAAGGCTTCTTTTTATTATTTTTATTATCATGGCATAAAATAGAAAATAAAAATTGCAAAGAAACGAGAAAGGGGGTAAATAGAGGGGAGAATAAGGGTGGAATAAAGAGGAAAAGAAAAGAAAGTGGAAATTGAAAGGGAAAGGGAAGAAAATAGAGTAAGGACAAAAAGGGAAAGGAAAGGAAATTTTGACAAGTGGGGCGGTTAAATGGGGGGGGGGGCGGAAGGGAAGAAAAGGCTTCCTTGCTTTTCCAAAGCCTTCGTCCTGGTCGCCCATCCAGGTGGGACCCTCAGCCTCAGGGCCGCCATCAGGAATTTTGTGGCCCCATACAGACAAAGTGTCTGGGGCCCTCCTCCCCACCATTTTAAAACTACTTTATTTTGCGACATACCAATTATGTATTAAATTTACCTTTCACCAAAAAAAGTTAAACCCTGCCACTACAAAAAGGTACACTTGTTTGACAGGTTAATAATATGAGTCATTTTGTTAAATCTTTTGGTCAAGTATGTTTATTACTATAGTGCAAATATGACATCATAAAGGAAAGCACAGTGAACTCTAAACATATACAAATATTTACTAGACAACACAACATATAACAAATGATACTCTTGCAAAGTAAAAGGCAGTAATGGCAGGTGCTTTTTGTTCTCCATACATAGTTAAGCTTGATGCCAGCAACTTCATGAGAGTTTAGGGATAACCCACTGTATTTTAATTCATATATTAATTATTATTTAACATATAGCAATAGCTTTGGGGATGGTGTGATTATCCACTGACTGAGCTACTTTGTTAGGCAGGTATATGTATACACATTTATCACATGAATACAAATGCAAAACTTGATAACTTCCCAATTAGATCATTTTGGTTGAACAAATAAAGTCATCAGCTTTTAATTAAAATCAATATGCCTCTGTCTTCTATTTTACACAAAGATTTCCACAAGCAAATTGCAAAAAAACAGAAACAAGGCAACAAAACACCTAATCAGTAAGAGAAACATTCTTGGAAGTATTTAAAACTGGGTCACATATTCCAGCTATATATGATACATTAAAAAAAATCCTTTTATAAAATACTGCAACCACACTAACAGATTTGCCAGCCAGAGGGTATGGAATCTACGGAGAGGGGTGGCATACAAATCTAATAAATAAATAAATAAATAAATTTCCTTTAAATAGCTTGTTCCTTTCATCAGTTACACCTTGCTACAATATTTCAGCAATGAACAGTCTAGCATCATAATTTACTAGCAATACTTTACATTGCCATATTACATGACATAATGCACTACGCACCAGAACCAACTATGTCTAGTATTTTACATTGATTATTTATACCACTTTCAGTACTATTAAATAACAGCATAAAGCCTATGTTGACGACTCAGCTACCTGACCAAATTCATTGTAATTACACACCAAGAGAACATTGGCATGCAAAAAAAGAGGAGAGAAAACCCCTCAAGTTTAATCACCCATGTCTAGGTAAGACTTGAAAGCCTGAAACACCGGTGCTCCCAGTCTAATGCGGCACAGCAGTGACACTGAGTAAGGCTCTTGAAGCTATTTATCTGCATGTACTCAAGAAGTACTCCTCATGAAAGCTACAACCGGGCAGGCATCATGGAGCAGCCTTTTGACACACGCTAGTTGATGCTCTCCCCCTATAATTTTTATTTTATTTTATTTTATTTTATTTTATTTTATTTTATTTTATTTATTTATTTATTTATTTATTTATTTATTATTATTATTATTATTATTATTATTATTATTATTATTAATTAGATTTGTATGCCACCCCTCTCCGTAGACTCGGGGTGGCTCACAGCAATAATAAAGACAATGTAAAACAAATCTAATAATTTAAAAAACACTAAAAAAAACCATTATTAAAAGCAAACACACACACAAACATACCATGTATGCTCCCCCTAGTCTACGGAGAGGGGCTGCATACAAATCTAATTAATAATAATAATAATAATAATAATAATAATAATAATAATAATAATATAGCATTGCAAAGGGCGCCCGTTCTGACTTTTAAGGAGCTCTAGCCGGGAAGGAAGCAGGGAGGGAGGGAGGGAGGGAGGAAGGGAAAGAAGGAAGGAGCCAGGCCCATTTCAGCAATGCCTAACCCTCCCCGTGGATCTCCTCCAGTGGATCATTAAGGGAACCAAACTCCCCCGCCCCCTTTCTATTAAGTCCGCAGCACCCACGCTTGCCTGTTCCATGTAGTTGCTCTTCCTCCGGACGGTGGAGAAGCCCGGTAGTAAAATACAGTGTATGCCAAGGCGCTCCCCTTGACCACTGAATAGGCCAAAGAGAGAGTTCACACACACACACACAAACACACACACATTGCAGCAGCAGCAACGGCGGCCGTTTGCCAGATTCCTGGATCCCTCTGCCTGCTGGCTTGCTTTCCTCTCTCGGAGCTTCCCCCGTTCCTCGCTGCCCTCGGGGACCAACGCCGCTCTTAGAGAAGACGCCTGGGCTGCCCCCCACCTCCCCCGCGGGGAGCGGAACGAGGCCTTCCCTCTGGCTCCCTCCCGCTTCCTTAGTCCACCGCTGCGGGAGAAACGGCCGCTTCCCGAGGGAGAAAGGAAGAGACCGAACCACCGCCTTCTCCTTCAGCAATTGGCGCGGCACGCGGAGAGACACCCCCTCCCCTCTGGAGGAAGCGGCCCCCTGCCCTCAGCCACTAACGGTTTAAAAAAAGCCCCCCCGCAGAGGAGAAACCGCCGGGCTCGAGATCCGCTGCTGCCTTCCACAGAGATGCCGGCGCTCCCCCCACTCCTCCTCCCCCCCCCAGGGTTTCTTCCACCCCCCCACCCCCCGCGATTTTCCCTTATTCCCCCTGCAAACAGCGCGGGGGGACTCGGCTTCTCACCTCCCGGTCACTGCCTGCTGGTTCCTGACTGTACTTGTCCGCTCCTGATGCCGGCTGTTCTCTCCGGCGCCCGGGCTAGGCGGCTCGGGGGACGGCGTGGCGCTTTTCCCCGGACCCCAGCCCGGCCTTCACGCGGGAAAGGAGCCAATTCGTATGCAGGGGCGGAGCGGGCAGCAGCCATGGCGGGTGCGAAAGCATGACTCCGCGCACGTGGAAAGTGCTGCGCTAAGATCTCACTTTGCCTGCGCGGCCGGGCGCACATATCTTATGGGAAACAGTGCTGCCGGGGACTCCTCAGTCATCCCTCTGAGACCCCCAAGTCCCCCTGGCTGTGGGGCTAAGTCTCCCCTTCAGTCACCCACTGCAGCCCCCCTGCATGATGGATGGATGGGGGGAGGGCAGGAGGAAGTCCATCCTCCTCTACAGGGCTGCCATGACTCCCCTTGAGCTGCGGCCCCCCCCAAGACCGATAATATCGCCCCTCCCTCCCTCCCTCTCCCTCCGCTTCTCTCGCTGCCCCTGAACTCGCCTCCCTCGGGTGAAGTCCAGGGAGACTCTGCCCAGAGACCGATGATGCTGACGAAAGGGGAATTCCCATTGTTCCGCTTTTCTGGGCTTTCCCTCTTCCAAAGTTCCAGATAAACGCACCCCCCCCAACGCAGCCCCTCTGGGACTGAGTGGCCGCATCCTCTCCATCCCTTCCGAAAGAGCCGCCGGGGCTTCGGGAGTTCGTGGCACAATGGGCCTGGCTGGTTGCAAGCGACCTTTCTGGGCCCCTCCGGTGTTTCTCCCGCCGGGCGTCGCCTGAAGCCCCATTCTGGGTTGGGCAGCCTTTCTGCGATCCCTTCGCTTTGGGCAGAGGGGGAACAGGCAGGAATCCCACTGCCTGAGCCAAAGGGATCCAGGAGATCCTGAGATTTAGCTTTCCAGCCCTTCCCTCCCACTCCACTTCACTCCTTGCCCTTTCTGTCCTTTCTATATCTATTTTCCTCTCCTTTTTCATCCTCTCCCCCTTCCTTTCTCTTTCCTTTTCTTTCCCTTTCTTTTTTTCTTTTCTTTCCCTTTCTGTCCTTATTCTGTCTTCTTTTCTTTCCTTTCACTTTCTTTTCCAGTTCCTTTTCTTTCCCTTTCCCTTCTTTCATTTTCTGTCCTTATTCCATCTTCTTTCCTTTCCTTTTCCCTTTCCATTTCTTTCTATCTATCTATCTATCTATCTATCTATCTATCTATCTATCTATTCATTGCATTTATATGCTGCTCACTCCGAAATGGACTCTAAACAGCTAACAACGGTTATAAATACAATACAAGTTTAAAAAAACAGTAAAAACGTCAATAAAATCACGTATATAATAATAAAAAACATACATACTATCAATCTTAATTCCAGGCCGTCTTATATCTTCTTTCCTTTCCCTTTCTTTTCTTTTCCTCTTTATTTCACCAATTTTCTCCCCCCCCCCCTTCACTCCTTTCTCGTTTCTTTACTACTTTTATTTTCTATTTTATGCCATGATAATAAAAATAATAAAAAGGAGCCTTTTGTTTTAGGATGGATTGTGTTTGTTTGTGTGTGTGTGTGTGTGTGTGTGTGTGTGCAGCCAGATGCTTTTAGCCCCAGACGAAGAATCCGCCCTTCTGCGTTGGGGGGAGGGGCTGTCACGGAGAAGCGTTTATCTCGGCCGTTGGAGGTGGGAGGGGCCAGAACAAGGAACAGCACCAATGGGAATTCTGCCTGCTTGAACGTCATCAGTTTCTGGGCAGAGTCCTTTGTGGCTTCACCTGAAGGAGGAGAGAGAGAAGCGGAGATAGAGGGAGGGGGGAGGGAGGGGACTTGGCCTGAAGAACCAACGGGGGCTTTTTATTTTTTATTTTTTAATTTATTCTTTGTCCAATATACAATACATATGAAAGAGAAGAGACATTAATTAATATATATAATGATAGAAAGTAAGAAAGAAGAGAAGTAGGAGGAAAGGAGAGAAAATGTATGATATATGAGATAAGGAAAGAAGATTGGACAGGGGACGATAGGTACATCAGTGCACTTATGACTTGCCCCTTCTTCTCTGGGCGGAACTCTCTCCTCCAGTGGGGCAAGTCAAGGGAGACCGTTAACGCTACAGAAGAGAGAATTCCCATTGGTCTCCCTCCTTTCTGGATACTCACAATTCCTAACTACGAGGAAGCCCCATTCCGGGCTCAGCTGCCTTTCTACAATTCCTTCACTTGGCACACAGAGGGAACCGGCAGGGAATCCCCGAGCCTGAGCCAAAGGGATTCACAGGATTTTTGAGACAGGTTGTTTTCCTGGGGGGTTGGGACCCTGAGGAGGGGAGGGGTGAGGCAGGGCGGGGCCAGGCAAGGGAGGCCAGAAGGAGGGTCCAGGGCCAGGCAATTCAGCCGGTTAGATGAACACATCAACAGAGATGGGAGGGACCTTGTAGGTCATCTAATCCAACCCCCTGTCCAAGCAACATCTGCCTCTACCTAGGATCGAACTCCCAACCTCCTGAACCAGGCAGAACCAGCTAAATCCCACCACTCCTCCCTTCCCTGTATTTTCTCTTCTCTTCCTCCTTTCTTTCCTCCTCCTCTCTCTCTTTCTCTCCTTCTCTCTTCCCCCACAAGTCATTTAGCCCCAGATCTTCCCAAGGCCTTTCACTCCCCGTTTTTTCTATTCATTCCACAGACTTTGCCTGGGACTCTCTGGGGGTCTCTTTCAGCTTCTGACTCCATCTTTTTTTTAAAAAATTGAAAAGTTTTAAAAACATATAAATAAAAATATACACATGTACAAAACCAACTTTCAAAAGACACTACATGACATCACTTAACACAAGAGCTAAACAGTAAAAAATAATACAGTTTAGTCCCCCCCCCCAGTTACTGATTGATTCCTCCTTTCAGTGGTCCATGAAAGTACATCTATCGCAGTGATGGTGAAACGATGGCAGGTGGGCCAACACCCCTAAGGCAGGTTGTGTGAACCAAGCCCATAAGGAGGATTTAAACAAGGTCAGAATGTAACCAGACTGAAATCATCCGGTTTCCCACCAGGATAAAACCGACACGGGGTTCCTCTGCCATGAGGGAGCCCCTCCTTCCCTGGCATTGAACCCCCAAAGGCTTGAAGGGCAAAGCAGACCGAGAACATCATAAGGATGTTGCCTGGGCGGAGGGAGGGAAGGGGAGAAGCTAACGAGGAGGGAGAGGAACACGCATGCGCACAACCTCGAGGCTGTCGGCAGTTGGCAAGAAGGGCCGGGCTGGGAGCAGGTAATGAACCGCTGGATGGGATTGGCTGACAGGCGGGTGGGCGTGGCAGAGGAAGGCGGGGTTAGGTTCGAAATAGCCAGCAAAGGGTGATTCGGTTGCATCGCTTTGCAGGGACCGAGGGGAAGTTTGGGGCTGAAGGGTTGGGGGGCTGGGGGGTTTTTTGGTCTGAGTGCAGACAAGAGAGAGATGCAGCCTGAAGACTTGCTAATATAATCCCACCCCCACCCCCCAGTTATTGATTGTTGGTGCTGTTTTTCAACTAAAGCTTCGGTTAAAAAAAACCAATAAAGCAAAATAACCTTGGATGCTTTTGTCAAGTCTGGAAGTAGGAAAAATGGCTGAGAATTTAGGTGAGCTGAAGAGGGTTAAAATGTCCTTTTAACAGCTCAATTTTGCTGCAAAACATTGGCTCTAAAGTTGTTGTTTTTTTACCTTATTCGATTGACTTTAAGCTTGGGAGGAGTGAAAAGAAAAATGTTTGTGGTTTAGGCATAGTAGTGTCTTTGTTGTGGGAACTAAGCTGTCTCCTTTTTTAAAAAAAATATTTTAATTGATTTTTAAGAATAAAGCATACAACATATAACAGTGTGCCCAGTGTTCTTAGTGCCTGCCACCTGACAACATTCATACTCCTTCACCAAAATGGGGGCATATTTTGTATATAGCATTTTAACTCAAAAGCAATATATCTATTTACATATTATAAAGTGATTCTAATTTATTCTTTATGGCTTGGTCTCAAATTCTACCGACCATATATCCTCTTACCTTGTCCCACCATCCCATCAGTTCCCGCAAATCAGTTTCATTGGCCAAATCCATCCTCTTATCCATAATCTCAAACTGAATATGATCCACCATGTGCCGATACCAATTTTGCATTGTCCATTTTGTCACATCCTTCCAGCCTAAGACTATTACCGCCTGAGCGCTTTCTATCACTGCTTCTTTTATTTCTCTAAATTCTCCCATCTTGTTCCTTTTAACTAATACCACCCTTTCCTTTGTAACTGTCCATCGCATGTTTAACATCCTATTAGTGTTCTCTTGCACTTTTTTTGCAAAAGTTCTGCACTACTGGGCATTCCCAAAACATGTGCATAAACACCCCCTTATCTCAACTATGCTGTCTCCTTAACACCAGAACTGAGTTTAATTTATTGGGCCACAGCATGCTTCTTCACCCCAATGTGGGAATTATAACTTGGTTAGATGGGGTGGACGGGAGTCTTGTGGGACAGATATGAACAGATGGCCCTGAGTTAGGAGGACTTGCCATCGATCCCACCTCCATTGTTTTTAATTGCCTTCTGCTCCAGATAAAGGTTTTGTGGGAAGCCCCCACCCCAGAAGAATAAATTCTTTTGGGAAATATTTGAAAAGGGTAGATTATACTTCCATAAAAGAGAAATGCTTTTAGTGGCAGAAAGCAGCCCCAAGTCTAATAGCCCCACAGCAGATGCCAGCACTTAAGGGAGATAAAGAGCTTGTTGAAAAAGGGGAGCCAACTATCTAGATGGCTCCATTCATAAGCAAAGCTAAGACTGCAGGCAGAAGCTCATTCAAGACATGAGATTTCAAAACTGCTTGCAACCAAATTTGACGGCTGGCCAAAGCAGAATGGTAGGATTAGCATTTTGCCTTTGTCCTTCCTAAGCTGTACCTGTTGAATCCAAGTGCATCTGTTTATTTAATAAGGTCTCTCCCGCAAGGGAAAGGAGCACACACTTTCTTGCCACTTGCCTAATTTCTGTACAACATCAGTTTCAGGCTTCTTAAAATAGGCCATTAAAAAAAGAGTATTTCCTTCAAAATAAGTCCTGATTATGTTTCAGAAGACCACACAATAAACCAGAGTTACAACTGCACCAATTAAGACTGCAACTAGAAACCCCAAGGTTTGGGAAAGAGGATCACTCTAAAATCCATTAGCATTGCATTTCTCTGAATGCACCATTTATCCTTATTTTATGCATTGTAAATTGATTTCTGATGCATTTAATTTACAGAATTGTCTTTTGTTACTGCTTCCGGCAATATTCATCTGCATTTCTTACTTTATTTAAAATGAACAGATTTCAAATTCAATAAACCCCATTGAGGTTGTCTGTAGCCAACCCCCTGTCTCTCTCTCTCACACACACACACACACCAGTCTGCTTTCAAAGGTAAATATATATAAAGGAAATGTTACAGGCAATACCTTAATGCTGATTAAATCTAAACAAGGCCAAGTCAGGAGGACTGATCAGAAAGGACAGGCCCACCTCAAGTTTCATTTAGATTTAATGTTGTCATTTGCGTATTGTTTTCTTTAGCTGTTCGGAAACCATTCCTCTATGCTACAAGCAAAGGACGGGGATTATAAAGGAATTTTTATGTTTGGAATTAAGCTAGTATCCTTGGATTAATAGTTTTGCCAGCAATTCTTTTTTCTTCTCTTCCTTAAACTTAGCTCAACTTTTTAAAGGTACAATTAATATTGTGCTCCAAATTATAGTTAGAGACCAGTAGCTGATGGCAGCTGGAATGCCCCAATAGGGCATCCAGGTGGCAAAAATTGAGCTGCGTGTGCAATTCTAGCTGACCAATGCGCGTACATTGTTTGCATGAGATTTGAATTCTGTGCATGCGCCGGAAGCCAAATCTCATGTGAAAAAGCATGCACAAGTGAGATTTCGGTGATTTTCACTGATTTTTTGCTTCTGTGCATGCCGAACAAAGGATGACCTTGAATCTTTTGAAAGAATGTGTTGTGGAGAGTGTCTCTCCCTCTCATGCAACCTCCCCTCCCTCTCCACTCTTGACTCCGCAGCTTGAATAAAACTCCTCTCCAAATTCATATCTATGTATTTCCTCAGTTCCTCCAGTTCTTTCGGTGTCATGGAGTACATTTGGGGTTTGGGGAGAGTTACCCCTGGTTCAAACTCTATTGCACACTCTGTTGGCCGGTGAGGGGGGAATGCATTGCAATCTTCCTCACTAAACATCCCTTCCAAGTCCTGGGACACAAGTGGCACCTTCATGAGGTCTAGGGGAATGGCCTCCTTCACTGCAGCAGCAAAGGGGCCTCTGCTGTGTCTTGAGGGGGCTGTTTCCTCCCACAGGTTTCTGGTGCAGAGATGGGGCCAATGGGCAGGGTCAGCTTTCGGTATCCAGCCTCCCACCTTATGGTGGGGGTCCATTTTCCCAACCAGGCTAGGCCCAATAGGATGGCTTCTGACATCTTAGGGGTGACTATAAACCAGATGAATTCATGGTGATGTCCCATCTTGTTGAGTGTTCAAACTCTGATACAAAAGTTAAAAGGTTTATTCAAAAGCAAACCCATAAAATACACATTACCTTTGTTGGTCAACAGCAAAGGAACTGTGCAAAGAAAGAGGGTTCCTTACCTAATAATAAAACGTTCTATACAAATGGGCACCTAATGCACCATCATGACTGTGAAGTAAGGAGGAGGAGAGAAGGGGGGGGGGGAAGAGCAACAAGGTAGAGACAGCAAACTGTACCTTAAATAGAGTAAACGCAGGTGAGAGGGATTTAGCTAGAAAAGGCCAGCATTTAAACAGACACAGCACCTTTTTCCAAAGTCCGTACAGAGGTGACTATTCCAATACATCTGCAGTTCCATTAACTTGATTAGGAGGGTGGCTGGAGCCAGAATGGGACTTTTTGCCTCTTTCACTTCTCCGAGCCTGTTTCGTCCCCAACCTTCCGCCCGCCCCTTTCCCCCCAGCCATTCGGTGCTGCCTTTTCTCCCTGGCCCTTTCATGGAAGGGGCTCAAAAGGACTCTCGCCCTGGCCTTTTGGATGCAGGGACACTTTCCTGTCAGCCAATCAGAGGATTCGTTCCTTTTCATCCCCTTCCACTCTGCCTGTGCCTGTGTTTTTAGGAGAAGGAGCAGCGGGAGTTTTATATTTTAATTTGATTAGAAGCAAGGCAGAAATCAAAATAACAAATGAGTGCAGTTTCTCTGTCTTTTTGGAAAAAATATCTACAGTACTGCTATTTTATTTCTCTGCTTGAAAGAAAAAAATCAGTGGAAATTTCATTAGAAACTTTATTTTTTAATTTACGTTTTTTTATTTTGGTGCAAAGTACAGAAACAAAATAATAATAATCTTAAACTGAAATCCCAAATAGCTGTTCTGCTGAACACTTTCTGCAAAGGTTTTATCAGGAAATCAATAAAGAATTATATAAAAATAAAAATTTTTTTTTTTTAAAAAAAGAATTATATAAGATTTCCATTCCAAGCTGAGAACCGATCAAACCTGACTTCATTCTGGTATTCTCACAGAAAGAATCAAAAAGCCAGGCTGGTACTTGGACCCAATAGCTTCCTCCTGACCTCTTTTCCTACTCATCCTCTCTCACAAACACTTTTAGCTGCTGTCAAAAGGAACAAGTGCCCATATTATTCTCTATAAGCTTTCACATTCAGTAGCTGTTGTTGGACAGTTGAATTCTTCTGAACTTTACAAAGATCTCTTTAGCAAGATTTATTTAAAGGGGACGGATCTGCACAAATTCCATTCATTCAACTATTCCCCTTTTGAAACATATAGTTTTCTTTGACTCCTGCATACTGTCTAAATGGAAATCAAATAAAAGTCACATCAACATTTTCCCCAATATCACAATGGTGTTTTATATCATGTTTTTACATTTGTTCTGGCTGTGAGATGCTCCTTTGTGTTCAGGTCTGGCCTTAGAAGGATAATGTAGCACTTAGGGATGAAGATGCAACCTAGTAGACCAGCACTGGAGGCCAGGATGGAGAAGACCTGAACTGCCACCATGTATTTCCCTTTGGTGCTCAGGTAGGTGGGCACAAAAGTCACCCAGACACTGCAGAAGACCAGCATGCTGAAGGTGATCAGCTTGGCTTCGTTGAAGGCCCCAGGCAGATTCCTGGCCAGGAAAGCCACCGTGAAGCAGATGGCAGCCAGGAAGCCCATGTAGCTGAGGGTGACGTAGAACATGACAACAGCCCCTTCATTGCATTGCAGGATGATCTTTCCATGCTGGGAGTGGAGATCAGATTCAGGGAACGGGGGAGAAACTGCCAACCAGATGGAGCAGATGACAATTTGGACAGCAGAAGAAGAAAGGATGATGGAGTTAGCCAAGCTCTTCCCCAACCATCTCTTCATTTGGTTTCCTGGCTTTGTGGCCAGAAAAGCCAGCACCACCATGATGGTTTTGGCCAAGAGAGAAGAAACGGCAACTGAGAAGATGATGCTGAAAACTGTCTGTCGGAGAAGGCAGGTGGCTTTCCTTGGTTGACCAATGAAGAGAGAAGAAGACAAGAAGCAAAGCAGGAGGGAGACCAGGAGGATGTAGGAGAGGTCCCGGTTGTTGGCTTTGACAAGGGGGGTTTCTCGATATTTAATAAAAATGATTAAAACAAGATCTGTGATTAAGAACAACAGTAGGGCAAAAGAGACCAGAATGATGCCCAGAAAGTCTTCATAAGACAGGAATGTTATAACTTTGGGGATACATTGGACTCTGCGCTCATTAGGATATTTATCATCTGGACACTTGGTGCATTTTTTAGTATCTAAAAAATAGAAAGCAATATTTCTTTTATATATTTTTTACATTACAAGAAATATCTTTTTTGGACAACACCTAATTCCAGGAACGTTTTCCAATACTGTACATATTTTTAAACAATTTCATTCAAAAGAACTTAGAGTGATATTTTTTTTAAATGTAGATAGGTATATAAACTTAAGTGGAGTCATAGGATGTTAATTATTTTCTGTGCAATGTGTAGAATCTTCATAGGAACCTATATTATAAGAGGTTAATAATGAATCATATAATCTTTAACCAAACATCCTGAGTCCTGCCCCATGGCAGTTAAAGGGACTTGGAGAATGCCTACAGTATCCTATAACATCTGGAAGCAATATGCAATTAAGGAAAAACTTCCTAACAGTGAGAACAATTAACCAGTGGAACAGCTGGCCTCCAGAGGTTTTGTGTCCTTCAATATTGGAGGTTTCTAAGAAGATATTGGACAGTCACTTGTCTGAAATGATATAGATCCATGATGGCAAACTACGGCACGGGTGCCAGAGGTGGCACGCAGAGCCCTCACTCTGGGAATCTGTTCCATTGCCAGCTGATCTTCTGATTTCCAGTGCAGGCAGTGGAGCACTGAGAAACAGCCTGAAAACAGCCTGGAAAATGGTCCAGAAAACAGCCAAAAGAAAGACAGTTTTCACGCCGTTTTTCAGACCAAAAATGACCTGGGAAACAGCCAGAAAATGGCCCCAAAATGGCCAAAACAGGCATGTGCACACTGGCTAGCTAGTCTTTGAGTTTCCAATGCTCCAGCATGTGTATCTGCATGTTCTGGTTTGGGCACTCGGTGCCAAAAAAGGTTCACCATCACTGGTATAGGTTCTCCTATTTGAGCAGAGGGTTGGACTAGAAGACCTTCAAGATCCCTTCCAGCTCTATTTTCATTAATCGATGGATCGATATGATGGGCAGAATATTTCTGTAATGAGTTCCCCCCAACACTATCCACAACACCACATGATGGACCTTCTCAGTGATCCTCAAGGGGAGACCAATATATAGTGAATTGCAAGGTCTTTCAGAAGGTGGACCTGAAAGGATTCATCAAGTTTCAAAGATCTCAGATGTTCATAGAAAGGTAAACTTAGCAGCATTTATCCAAACTAAAAAGCAGAAGAGATATTTCCTCTGCTGTTAGTAAAGATTGACCAGTCTGCCATCTCCTTCTCCCGTCTCTTCCCAGGCCTCCTTCAAAGTCTTTTTGATTTATTTCCTTTTAGATAAGAAATTCTGCAGGTTAAAAAAAACAGGTTTGCTCCAATCTGCCTTTTAATTTGCACTTTCATGAAAATGTTCTGGATGGATCCAGTTCCACAAAGCTTCTCATTTTCCTCAGTGTCACCCACCTTCCTGAGTGGAGAAGGTCCCCTCCGGACAAGGAACGCAGTTGTAGCAGCAAACTGGCTCTCCTTCTCGAGCCCTCTTGACAAATCCAGGATGACAACTTTCCACACATTTGGACTCAGGGAAAGACTGAGCAGAAAAAAGAGAATGTGTTAGGAAATACGTTAGGACTCTCCATCTATAGAAAATGTAGGTAAAAATGGCAGGAGACAATTAGACTCTTGTCTTCACTGCAGTTAATATGAAATCTCTGACTTCTTCTACACAGATGCAGGAAGTATAACAACTGGTAGATTCTTCATTTAATTCTTCCCTTTTGCTTTTGGAATTTAACATTACAATAAAGTATTTTTTCTATTTAATTTAAGTTTAATTGAAGTACTTTTCTATTTCCCTTTAAGTCTGAAGGGATGGCATTGCAGGAAACAGATTTAGGTATGATGATATATTCATATTAAAACTAAGAATAAAGTTTAGTCATAAAAGATTTATGAAACTTTTATTTCATTCAGTTTTTTAATGTGGAATAAAACTGTGATGAAGAAAGAAACCTCTGATCAGTAAGATCTTGAAAGATTTCCATAAAACATGGCAAAGCTACTCCATTTAGATTCTGTTGAAGAACTTCCATTAGATGACACCAACTGACATGGAACACCAACCACCCTGCAGACTCTAGGTCAGTGATGGCAGACCTTTTTTCCCTCGGGTGCCGAAAGAGCGTGGGTGTGTGCTATCACACATGTGTGAACACCCATACTCATAATTCAATGCCTGGGGAGGATGAAAATAGCTTCCCCCACCCCCTAGAGGCCCTCTGGAAGCTGGAAATGCCCTTTTCCCCAACTTCTGGTGAGCCCAGTAGGTTCATGTTTGGACCTCCCTAGGCTCAAAATGCTCCCCTGGAACCACAGGAGGGTAAAAATGCCCTCCCACATCCCTTCAGAAGCTCTCTGGAAGCCAAAAACAACCTCCCAGAGCCTCTGTGTGGGCCAAAAATCAGCTGGCCAGCACACACATGCACATTAGAGCTGAGCTAGGACAACAGCTCGCATGCCAGCAGCTATGGCTCCGTGTGCCATCTTTGGCACCCATGCCATAGGTTTGCCATCACTGCTCTAGGTTTTCCCCACTTGAAATGGGACCTCAGACTTTGGAAAACAGAGAAAAGACAGCAAAATTTCTCCCACCTTATTAAGCAACTTTAGCCGTGAAAGAGCATCTTGTTCAATAGAAAGTCTCTGTCTTATAAAATACGCCAGAGCCTCTCTGCTGGGATCCTCCTTGGGGAGAACCAAGAAGTAGGCAATGAACAGATCTGCTTTTATCTCTCCATTTTGGTCCAAGTACAGTTTAGCCTGTGAAATATTCCAATATTCATTCTTCTCCAGAAAGGGATGAAACTAGAATGGGAACATCCAGGAATTTGAATTACTGAAAACTTTGTTTCTTATCCCACATTCAGTCTTTCTTCTACAATTGTTTAATCTCCAAATATGGTTAAATAATACTGGCACTATCTTCAAGAGTGAATGAGAAAGTTTGAAAAAGAATCGTCAATCATATACTGACAAAATATAGATATAATATAATTGACTTCAATTGGTCAACTATAGGGAACATTCTAGAGCAGATGAGAAATAAATTGAATAGAGATGGAAAAAAGATGATTGATAAACTCTTTAGAAACAACAGGTTGATTTCCTGAAAGCATGGGGGTTTATCAAGAAGAAAAGTGTCAGGCTAATCGTCTCCCTGGTCATCCTGATGGAAAACACCTCCAGATATGCTAATTCTACTTGATTGGAATGTGACACTAACCAAATGTTGCAAATCTGTTGTGAGCATTCCCTGTCAGCTGTTAGAATTGTCAAATTCAGAAGATGAAGATATGTAGAAGCTGTTAATTACCCTGATTTAAGAGATGTGAGAGAAGTTAGTGAGGATGAAAGGGAAATAGAACAGTCGTCCTACGAAAGTATGCAGAGTAATGCTTCTTCAGATAATGGGGGGATAGAAGGGGTTCCTTGGTTAAATCCAAAGTGCAGAAGGTTACAGAAAAGAAAAGAAGAAATTGGGGGGAAGAAGTTTTAATATGCTATTCAGAGTGTGTAAATTAATTAATTAATTACATCACATCTGGAATTGAATGGAAGAGACAGATTGTGTTTCTTCAAAGTGCTAGAGAAAATGGTGGCATATATCATCTCTGTAGATAAGTTAGTCTTATATTGTATGATAAACTGCTTTTAAACAGTGTGAACCTTGACTCAGAGATTAGAAGATGTTTTGAAGTAGACAACTTGTTAATTAGAAAGAATTTATAACTTCGTAATTTAGCCTGTAAGATTTGAATGCAGATTTTCGTGCTGGAGCTGAAATGACAAAATCCAATGTGGAAGGAAAAATAAAAGAAATGTTATTTTGAGAATTACCAGCCTGTGAAGCTCTTATTATTGGAGCAACCAGCCTGACACCAGCCCAGGTCCAAAACACTTACCTCTTCGAAATCTTGGTGCATCTTATAGTCTGTAAAATACACTAAATTATGGGAACTCTGGCGATAGAACTGGATTTCAGTAAAGGATTCAAAAACAATTGTGTGACGTGATTAGAAACTTGAGGGGTGAATGGTATGATAACTAAATGGACAAAAACTGTCTTCAAAATAATATTGAAATTATTTTTAATCTTTCTTAACTTTTCCTATGAAACCTGAAAGTTATAAATAACAATTTGCCATGGTGAACAATTTTTTAAGCTAATTTGATATGATTTTAAAATATAAATCTTGAGCTGCAGCGGGAGGTCCGGGACAGGGCTCTGTCCCCGATGCTCCCTTCCCCCCCCCAAAGGTCAATTTTTGCGATCTGACCAGGCTCGGATGGCCTGATCGAGAACAGGGGCTCTCCCTGATCCCGAGGGGCAAATCGCCACTGCTTTGGAGGGAAGGGATCACCCCGCAGCTTTGGGGAAAGAAAAACCATGTCTTAGCCTGCTGGATGACAGAAAAGAGGAGAAAAGGAAGAAAAGAAGAAAGTAAGTCATAAAATTAATCTTTGGAATTCCACAACTTTTAAAAGTAATTTTTTCCAACGTAAAAGGCGAACAAAGAGAAATAGAGAAAAGTTAAATCCTTGGGCGAGAGGGAACTAACAGCGGGGACTTTTTTCATAAGAATAAACTATAAGACAATGAAACAAATATTACTTTTCCACTGTTGATTTCCCATCCCTGAAAAGAAAATCTAGGGAATGAGGGTAGATGAAGATTGAAGCATTAAGAACTTAAAAGAATTTAAAGAAGAAAAAAGGAAAACGAAAGTGGCTGTTGTTCCTGGAACTTTTTTTTTCCTGCGGAAGGATTGTTTTTGAAAACGAACAGAAATTAATATATATAAAAAAGTTAAAAAGGATAAGAACATACATAGTGGAACAAAAGATGGATAATTGAAAATAAAGGACTGAGTTTTAATGGATTAAATCTGTTTGTTTTTTAAAATCTGACACTTATATTCGCCTTAAATAAACAGGGGTGGACTATCTGGGAAAAGCCTAAATTACAAAAGGACTAACGGTAAAAGAATAAAATTTTGACTTGGATTATAACCGGACTATAACCTTAATTTGGAATCTAATTTGATACAACTTGGACTATAATCATAACTTGGATTACAATTCTAACTTGGATTATAACTTAATATAAATTGGATCGTATTGAATTACAATTGGATCATAATTTCAACTTGGATTATAATTTGATATAAATCTGGACTATATCTGAACATTAATTTGTTTAATTCAACCACATTTGGACTAGGACTGGATTATAAATTCAATTTGGAATATAATTTGCTATAGATATGGACTATATTTGAAGATTAATTTTATTTTGGTGGAAAGATCCTTAGAATCTTGAACTTCATACTCAACATTTGAAATAAAAAGAGATGAATTAGACAAGGACTAAAGAAATAAGAGGAAGAATCATCAAGAACTCTTAAAATTGATTCCAGAGAAACCTACTTTAAGTATATTATAATTTTTCCTTTTTAGTATATTTGGCATATTTTTAGGTGCTTTACCATGTATTTTATTCCATAGTTATCTTGGTGCTTTCTATTCTATTTTTTTCTTTATTCTTCCAAGATTGTTAAAATATATAATGAATTGCTAACTCTTTCTTACTTCCTCCCTCTTGGTCTGGTATACTCCAACTTTAAAGAATTAGGTTGTTATTTTAAAAGACTTGATTAAGGTATTATATTTCAAAGTTTTATAAGTTTTATTAAGTTCTATATTATAAAGTTGATAAGTTTTATATTATAAGTTTCAAATTACTAAGTTTTATAATTTTCTAACATCTAGAGTATAAGTCTATTAAGTTAAGTTTAGTAAGTTACATATTAGTACATTAAGTTTTATATAATCAAGTTTTAAAGTACAGTATTGTATTACCAATATATATTCTTTTCTTTTTTGTATTTCATAGATACTTTAATTAATCAATTGGTTAGATATTAAGTATATAACATAAAGTATACAATAATAATTAAGTTTGAGATTCTGATAAGTGATAGAATTAATCTTCTTAAATTACAGTGAAAAATAAAAATTATTAGAATAGGATTGTACTAATCAGATTTACAGGTGTACTTTTAAATCTTGTTTGGAGTCCACTTGGATAATTAATGATTTTCATTACGGATTAAGGGTAAACATACACCAATTTTTTTCTTTTTTTCTTAAAACAAAGTGTCAGTAAATAAGTGAATGCTATTTTGGAAAAAACTTAGATTTACTTTAAATAATAAGAAGTCAAGAAATACACGCAGGATGTCAAGTACATCCACCAATATAAACTCATTTAAAACAGATTTCAACTACATCTCTAATTCCAAAAGTATCTCCATTGCCATCACCAGTTCACCAGAAAACGATTAAAAGCATGTTAGCAAAAGAGAAAGATAAGGAGAAAGAAAAGGAAAACCACAACCACAACCAACTCTGCAAACAATTCCAGATACATTAGCTGCAATGCAAGATTTCATGCAGAGAACGCAAAATGAAGCTAAACAACAGCGTGAAGATCTGAAAGTGGAAATGGGTGATTTGAAAGTTGATACAGGTGAAATGAAGGAAAGGATGAAAGAACTAGATGATAAAGTCACAGAAATACAACAGACCCTGAAAGAGAATGAACAAAGGATTAAGACAGTTGAAGAAAAAATGGACAAAGTTGAGCAGAGAATGGAAGACTTGGAGGACCGTAGTTACATTCTCAACAAAGGATATGATGAGTTGATAACTCACTTAAAGTTACAATGTGCATCTTATGGTTTGAGATTTCAGAACATCATAGAAGAAAAAGATGAAGATTTAAATGTAAAAATGTCAGAAATAATTGGAGAGATCCTTCAGATCAATCCTCAGGAACTCATAAAAGAAATTGATGAACTTTATAGAGTACAGACAAGCTATGTTCGAAAACACAATTTACCAAGAGAGGTCCATATTAAGTTTGTAAGGAAGACTATAAGAGATGACATTTTGAAATGGACAAGAAGTGAAAAACTTGAAGTCAAAGGGAAAGAAATTACAATACTTAAACAAGTTCCAAGAAGAGTTTGAGAAAGCAGAAGGGAATACAGTATTATTTTTTGACTAGAATCCTGATCAAGGAAGACATAACCTTCCGCTGGCTCATTCCCGAAGGTCTCTCTCTGTACTGGCAAGGTCAAAGAGTGAAACTGGAAAATGTGGAGGATGCCAGAGAATTTTATGAAACAAGTGGCATCAATAAATTTGAACAACCACGAAAGGAAATATCTATAAGAAAAGAAGATGAGTTGGGTGCTACCAGCCAAGAGAAGGAGGAAGCTACAGGCGCAAGAAGAAAACAACCACAACATGAGTCTAAGGATACCAAGAAATATTACAAATATCTATGCCGGAGGATATGAAAATATTCTCAGTTTATGTGAATGGTCTAAACGAACCAAGAAAAAGAAATCTAATTTTTTCAAAACTTTAAAAAAAAAAGCACAGATAATTATATTACAAGAAGTGCATATCAAAAAAACCAACAGAAAATTATTATGTAATCCGAAATTAGGGAATATATTTACTAGTTTATCAGATCAAAAAAAGAGAAGTATTTCAATGTATATAGATAATTCAATAGACTCCAAACAACTCTATACAGACCAGAATGGTAGAATTTTAATTGTACAATTGAATATAGATCAAAAAACCTCTCGTTATTGTCTCCATTTATGCACCAAATGACAATCAAAAAGAATTTTACAAACAATTACATGAAAAGATAAATGAATTAGATATTGAGAATATGATTATAATAGGTGATTTCAACACAATCTCAAATAGATCATTGGATCATTCAGGTAAAAAGAAAGATAAGAAAAAGAAAACAATTCTACCAATTACTTTTCAAAAAATGAGGTCAGAACTACTATTAAATGACATCTGGTGGGAGCGACATCCTCAAAGGAGACAGTATACTTTTTATTTGAACCCTCATAAAATTTGGACAAGAATAGACATGGCTTGGGCCCCGAAAACAACCACTGAACATATTAAAGAAATTGAGATAGATACAAACACCTGGGCAGACCACAGTCCCTTAGTAATTTATTGGAAAAGGCACAGGAAACAAACTAAATGGCAGATGAACAGGAACATCTTAAGAGATTCATATTACAGGAAATGGATGGAAAAAGAACTAGAAATTTTCTTTAAAATTAATAAAAACTCAGAAACATCCCCACAAAATTTATGGGATATCACAAAGGCATACATTAGGGGATTAACAATCTCTTATATGATAAGGAAAAACAAAGAAAAAAAGAAACAATATGAACAATTAGAAAAAGAATTAAAGGAGTTAGAAGTAGTATTACAACACAATCCAGATGATGGAAAGATAAAAAGAAAAAGAGAACTACAGTAGTTAAGCATAAAATAAAGCTTATAGAACAAGAACAAATAGCTGAAAAAATTAAAAGAGTTAAACAGTAATACTTTAAACACACTAACAAACCAGGATGATGGCTAGCATTTAAATTAAGAAAACATAGACAATCAAAAATAATAAAGAAATTGGTAGATGTTAAAGGAATGATAAAATTTAGAACTGAGGAAAAATCCAAAATAGTTGAGGAATTCCATAAGGAGATATATAGGAAAAAATAAATAAAAGAAGAGATTTTTAAATATTTGAATTCTTCAGATCTACCATTATTATCAGAAGAATAACAAAGAAGGCTAAACAGCCCATTTACTATGGTTAAATTACAGACGACTTTAAAAAATCAAAAGAATAATAAAGCCACAGGTCCTAATGCTACACCAGCAGAATGGTATAAAATAGAAAGTAATGTATTAATGACAAATATGTTGGAAATTTTTAATAGGATTATAATGGATGGCAAAATTCCCAAATCCTGGTTGAATGCATTAATAACTTTAATACATAAGAGAGGTACAGATAAAGACAAAATACAAAATTATAGACCAATATCCTTATTAAATGTTGATTATAAAATTTTTACCTCTATCTATGCACTAAGACTTAAAAAGATTTTAGACAAAATAATACACAAAAATCAAAATGGCTTTCTACCGGGTAGACAAATAAAGAATAATTTAAGAACGATCATTAATACATTAGAATTTTATGAACAGCATCCAGGAAGACAGATGTCATTAGTATTCTTAGACACGAAAAAAGCGTTTGATAATGTTGACTGGACATTTATTAAAATGCAATTAAACAAAATGAGATTTGGGACAAAATTTGTTAATGTAATAGATGCAATATATTCAAACCAAACAGCTAAAATTATATTGAATAATGAACAACTTGAAAGTTTTGAGATTTTTAAATGTGTAAGACAGGGTTGCCCTCTTTCACCTTTACTGTTTATATTAACACTGGAAGTTCTATTGATCAGGATAAGGGCAAATAATAAAATTAAAGGATTAAATATAGGAAAAGAAACCTATAAAGTACAAGCTTTCGCCGACGATTTGGTTTTTATAGTGGAAAACCCCATAACCTCAATTTCAAATCTAATAGAAATGATAGAAGAATACAGAGAAGTTGCAGGTTTGAAAATTAATAAATATAAGACACAATTATTGATCAAAAATATGACAGATACACAAATAAGACAATTAGAAAACTTGACAGACATGAAGACAGTTAAGAAAGTGAAGTATTTAGGCATTGGGATTACAGCGAAAACAATAACTTTAAAAAATGATAATTACATGAAACTTATTTGTGAAATAAAAAAAAGACTTAGAAATATGGAATAATTTACAACTATCCTTCATAGGGAGAATTTCAAAAGATGAATATTTTACCTACAGTATTGTTTTTATTTCAGGTAATACCTATAAACCCTGGAGGGAACTTTTTTAAAGAATTAACAAAGATGGTTAAAAAAAAATATGGCAAGGGAAAAGGGCGAGAATAAAACTAAGCATATTAGAAGATATTAAAGAAAGAGGTTTTGCATTACCCAACTGGAAGTTATATTACCAGACTGCAGCCTTATCCTAGATTAAAGATTGGATAATTTTAGAAAATAGAAGATTATTAAATTTAGAGGGTTATGATCTTATGCTTGGCTGGCATGCCTTTATTTGGTACGATAAAGATAAAACACATTCCTATTTTAAGAAACATACAATGAGAAAATTTTTATTAGAGGTGTAGAAGGATATTAGGAAAGACCACTTTTTAACAATTCCAGACTGGATCTCTCCAATAGAAGCAATTTGCCACCCTAATTTAATTCAAGAAAGGAAGATACTGAAATACAAAGAATTAATAGATGAACAAATGGAATTAAAATCCAGACAAAAATTACAAGAAGAGGGAATAATAATTGATTGGTGGCAATACGTCCAATCCAGGTATCAAAGAGATAAAAAAATATTTTTATTTAGGAAGAGTAAAAATTATTTAGGGAATTTGTTAATTACAAGTCAGAGAAAATTAATAAAGAAAGCATATAAATACATGATTAGCCATAAAACTACAGATCAGGATTTTAAAAGATAATATGATAAGTTGGTGCAAAAACGTAGGAAAAGAAATTGATTTGGATATCTGGAAAAATGTTTGGACATATAATTGGAAAATAACCAAATCAGTTTCATTGAAAGACAATCAGATTAAGATGTATTATAGGTGGCATTTACCACCCAATAGAATCGCTAAGATGTTTCCAAATATGTCTTATTATCATCAGTGGTAGACCTTGGATGAGGAGAGCTTTATTTACCACCGACCTGGCATTGAGTAGCAGCAGCCTGAGCCCAGGGCCAGGATTACACTCGTCACCAGCACCCTGGGTTGAGCTCACGGAACCAGAACAAGAGATCGTTATTAAGCAGCGATCTCTTCTTCCCCTGGAACAGCCAGTTCCGTGGCTCCCACCATATCTGCCTCTCCCCAGCAAGACCGAGATATTCTGACCCTCTGCCACCCCAGAGATAGGTGCCCCCTCCCCTCCTGCCTTTACAACGTCTGGTGGGCCAAATATATCATTTATATCAATGGCAGCCAAGTAGACAGGCAAAATGACAGGCAAAACGACAGGTGGCTCTGTTTTAGCTGTCGGCTGCCATTTTCTGAGCCCCAGCTGATTACTCAGCAATATCTCCGTGGCGAAAGTAGTTAAACAAAACGCCATGGAGCAGGGGGCATCGGGATCTTCTTTAACTTGATACAAGGAGTACTGTCTTCTGGGAGTTCCTGACCTCCTCTCTATCCTCCCCAGTGCAGATGTACAAATGGAGGCAACAGGCAGTGTACCGCAATGCCGCAGATGACAGGCAGCTCAGTTTCATCTTGTGATCGTGGTCACCATTTACTGAAGCCCAGCTGATTAAATTACAGACTCCGGGGTGAAGAAAGGAACAGAAACAACATGGGGAAACAGAGCGTGAAGGTCTTCTTGGCCAACAGCTGCTCACTTCTCCAAAACTGTAATGCCGCAGATGACAGGCGGCTCAGTTTCGTCTCACGGTCACGGTCACGGTCGCCATCTTCTGAAGCCCAGCTGATTAAGTTACAGACTCTGGGTGAAGAAAGGAGCAGAAAGGAGCAGGAACAGCATGGAGAGACAGAGAATGAGGGTCTTGGACAACAACTGCTCAACTCTCTGAACTGTAAGTCCAGTGTTAAATAAAATCACAATTCCTATATTTCTTGATGTTATTGCCCATAGTCCAGTGGAGCAGCAATTCCACCCTCCTCCTTGCTCCCCCACCGGAACCGGAAAAAAATGGATTCAAATGGGGACCCCTTACCTGCCACGGCTGCAGCCTTGGAGACCCCAACCTCTTTTCTCCCTCCTTCCTTCTCCTTCTCAATCTGGGGGAATAGGCGGCATTCAAGGCCTGGGCCAGAGTCTTTGTGATGCTGTAATAGTCATAAACATTTCTGATCCCTCTACTGTTCCTTTTCTCCTGGGTCTCCAGTGGGACTTTCTGGGTGCATCTTCTGCGGCCTTTGACAGAAAAGACGTTCTTTGAAAGAGAACAGAGAAAATAAAGATCTTGAAACTTTTCTTCCACAAATAAAAGGGGTTCATAGGCTTCATCTTTTGGCCTTCTTCTGATCAGATAACCAAACCGCAAAATACTGTGGACATATTTGAGAAGTCTGTGCTTCTCTATTTTATACGCTGCAAAACTTATGAAGATCCAGACTTTCCCTTCAATGATTCCCGACAAGCGCAGAAATGTTAAATGGAAAGGAAGAATTATGTCCAAAATGAAATCAAATTCTGTGAAGTGAACATAGACATTGACTTGTCTCCACTTAGAGAGGGCATCCCTGAGATAGGCTGTATATCTTGTTGTTGAGAATTGTTGTGATAGAACCACACAGATTCCATTCCTGACAAGCACAGGAGGGAAAGTCCTCATGAAATTCTCTCCCTTCTCTGTGTCTGAAGCAAAGAGGCCAATCAGGGTCCATCTGAAATGGAGGAGCAGTTGGACAATGGCTGGGTAGTGGAACCCTTCTTTGATGTCCATCTGGTGGAAAAAGGGGAATTTGCTTTTATCATTCAGAGCCTCTGAAGCAATTCCATATTTGATCTGAAAAAGCAATGAAGAATGCTGCGTTATACAGTATTTGGGGTCAGATCAAATAAATAAATCCAGCTTGCTTCTCATGAATGTATTAGAACAATTTGTAGTTAGACATTGTTTGAAATATTAAAGACAGAATATAAGCAAGATTATATAATAAAATGAAAAAGAATAAATTTTAAAAACCATAAACAATGTGAATAATTTTACTCTATCACTTCTACAATTTACCACAGTTAGATTAACACATTGAAATACTGACTGAAGTATTATATTCCAATAAAAGGCCTATTATAATTTTTGAGGATTGGTGCATCATTTTCTGTTTCTGTATCTCTCTCTGATTTTTTACAATATAAACACACACACAACATAAAACAAGTGTTTTGTGAATTGTGCCCACCACCAGACAAATATTCATACCCCACCACCAAATTGTGGATGTTTCTTGTATAAACCATTTTAACCCAAGAACAAAGTATCTATTTACATATTATAAAGTGATTCCAATTTGTTTCTTGTATCTTGGTCTCGGATTCTACTCACTTCGTCTTACCTTGTCCTATTGTCCCATCAGTTGTTGCAAATCAGTTTCATTAACCAAATTCATCCTTTTATCCATAATCTCAATCTGTATAGTCTGTAACTCAATCTGTATAGTCTGGAGGACAGAAGGAAAAGGGAGGACATGATCGAAACATTTAAATATGTTAAAGGGTTAAATAAGATTCAGGAGGGAAGTGTTTTTAATAGGAAACACAAGAACAAGGGGACACAATCTGAAGTTAGCTGGGGGAAAGATCAAAAGCAACGTGAGAAAATATTATTTCACTGAAAGAGTAGTAGATCCTTGGAACAAACTTCCAGCAGACGTGGTTGGTAAATCCACAGTAACTGAATTTAAACATGCCTGGGATAAACATATATCCTTCCTAAGATAAAAATACAGGAAATAGTATAAGGGCAGACTACATGGACCATGAGGTCTTTTTCTGCCGTCCGTCTTCTATGTTTCTATGTTTCTATCTCAAATTGAATGTGATCCACCATGTACTGGTACCAATTTTGCATTGTCCATTTTGTCGCATCCTTCCAACCCAAGACTATTACCGCCTGAGTGCTTTCTATTGCTGCTTTTTTATTTCTCTAAATTCTCCCATCGCATTACTTTTGAGTAATACTGCCATTTCCTTAGTAATTATACATCATATATTTAACATCCTATTAATATCCTCTTTCACTTTTTGCCAAAAATTCTGCACTACTGGGCATTCCCAAAACATATGCATAAACACTCCTTTATCATGGCACCCATGCCAACAAACACCCTTAACATTTTGTTGAAAGTATGCAAGTTGAATGGGTGTGTAATACCACTTATGTAATATTTTCCTTCTCATTTCCCTAACTCTTGTATTCTTAGTTTTCCTAATATTTTTCATCTCTTGCACCTCTACTTGTATCTCACTTTGCCACCATTTAATCAATCCTTGCATCACATCCCCGTCTGACTGCACTAAAATCTTATGTATATTACTTGCTTGTGCCATGGTACCCTCACTTTTTTCTCTTATTATTTTCTCTAACTCTATCTCCTCCTTAAATAGTGCTTCTTTATTCTCCCTTTCATTCAGATATTTACATATTGCATTTATTTGTAGCCATCTTCCATCTTCTTTCCATGTAAAAAAAAAATAATTTTTTAAAAAGGATGCCGCAGCAGCGCCGCAAGCAAAGGGAAGTCCTTTCACGTGAACATAAAAACTTTTATTTTTACATGAAAAGACCTCCCTTTGCTTGCAGCGCCGCTGCGGCATCCTTTTTGTAAAAAAAAATTTTTTTTACATGAAAAGACCTCCCTTTGAAGGAACTGGGGAATCCCTCCCACGAAGAGATTCTGGGGGCGGAGCTTTGACGTCACGTACACCGGCAGGTTGCTAAGGACGCCAAAGTGATCACTTCCTGGATTCCATGGAGCCATTGCAGCGAAGGGCAAGATGAAGCCCACTGCTCTCTGCAGCGTCCCTGGGCTGGTGGCTTCAGCCACCTGGTTCCCTTCGCAGCTCTGCCCAGACAGCCACGGGAGAGTTTTTATACCAGAGCTGGTGGTGGGGGCACTCCAAAGACCACGCTGGTCTTGAGGTAGGGGTGGCCAGGTTCGAGGGCATGCAGAGCGAAGCTGCCTCAGCTGAGCCGGGCAAGCAGCTGTGGCAAGGGGCGGTCAGGTGCCGCCTGTCCCCCGGCTGAGGGAATTTTGCTCCAAGTGCCCTCGGTCCTGCCTGCCCTTGCCTCAGCTGAGTCCCTGACTTGTGTGGCCAAAGCGCTGGGAGAGCCCGCAGCAGCAGAGGAGAAGGGCCTCCTGGGCTGTTCCGCTGGCGCAGCTGCTGCCGCCTCCTCCGCTGCACCAACCAAGGACTTCCGCCCTGGGCCTGCTGCCGCTGCTCTCTCACAACAGAAGAAAGTCAGGGTTTTGCTGCCCAGATCGGCTGAGTCAGGGACAGCAAGGTTCAAGGGCACTCAGAGCGAAGCCGCCTCAGCCGAACTGCCAAGTCCACCAAACAACAACATAAAGCCGGTGATGATGACGGTTCTGCCTCCTGTACCGACTTCCTCAGATTTGGCAGCGGCGGCCTGGGATGTGGACATGACATTCCCGGGGCTGCTCCTTGAAGGCATAAGATGTATAAGATGCATCCAATTTTTAAAGCAGTTTTTTGCGGTAAAAAGGTGTGTCTTATACACAAAAAATACGGTATGTTCTTAATGTGTTTTTTCCTCCTACTTAGGGACTGGCCCTGGTTTTATATCTTGTTTTTCACACAGTGAGCTCAAAATACAATATAGAAACATTAAAAAATAGAAGATTGATGGCAGAAAAAGATCTAATGGTCCATCTAGTTTGCCTTTATACTATTTTCCTTATACTATACTATACTTAGGATATATATATGTTTATACAAGGCATGTTTAAATTCACTGTGGATTTTCCAACTACATCTGCTGGAAGTTTGTTCCAAAGATCTACTACTCTTTCAGGAAAATAATATTTTCTCACATTGCTTCTGATCTTTCCCCCAACTAACCTCAGATTGTGCCCCCTTGTTCTTGGGTTCACTTTCCTATTAAAAACACTTCCCTCCTGAACCTTATTTAACCTTTTAACATATTTAAATGTTTTGATCATGTCCCCCTTTTCTCTTCTGTTCTCCAACTATACAGATTGAGTTCATCAAGTCTTTCCTGATACATTTGATGCTTAAGACCTTCCACCATTTTTGTAGTCTGTTGTTGGACCCATTCAATTTTATCAATATCGTTTTGTAGGTAAGGTCTCCAGAACTGAACACAGTATTCCAAATGTGGTCTCATCAGCACTCCATACAGCGGGATCACAATCTCTCTCTTCCTGCTTGTTATACCTCTAGCTATGCACCTACTACTTGACCACATAGTTCATCCATTCTGAGACTGTCAGAAATCATTACCCCTAAGCCCTTCTCTTCTGAAGTTTTTGCTAACACAGAACTGTCAATACAATACTCAGACTGAGGATTCTTTTTCCCCAAGTGCATTATTTTACATTTGGAAACATTAAATTGCAGTTTCCACTGCTTTGACCACTTATCTAGTAAAGCTAAATCATTTGCCATATTACAGACACCTCCAGGAATATCAATCCTGTTGCACACTTTGGAGTCATCGGCAAATAGGCAAACCTTCCCTACCAAACCTTCCCATATGTCACTCACAAACATTAAAAAGAATAGGACCCAGAACAGACCCTTGTGGCACACCGCTTGTAACCAAACTCTGCTCAGAATACTCGCCATTAACAACAACCCTCTGATATATACGCTTCAGACAGCTACAAATCCACTGAACTATCCAGGGACTAAGTCCAATCTTCACTAATTTATCTATCAGCTCTTTATGTGGAGCGATATCAAAGGCTTTGCTGAAGTCCAGATAAGCAATATCCACAGCACCACCTTCATCCAACACCTTTGTGACATAGTCAAAGAAATCAATGAGATTAGTCTGACATGATTTGCTTTCAGTAAAGCCATGCTGATTTGGGTCCAATAAGTTATTGTTTTTTAGGTGCTGATTTATCCTCTTTTTGAGTAGAGTCTCCATCATTTTAACTATAACTGATGTCAACCTAACTGCTCTGTAGTTAGCACCTTCTTCTCTACTGCCCTTTTTGTAGATAGGCACAACACTGGCCATTCTCCAATCCTCAGGAACATCTCCTGTTAACAGGGATTGGTTAAACAAATCAGTCAAGGGGGTAGCAATCACTGATCTGAGTTCTTTAAGAACTCTGGGGTGGATGCCATCTGAACCCATTGCCTTATTAATCTTTAATCGTTCAACTTCTTCTAAGACATCGGCCTCTGAGATTACTGGAGCTGAATCCCTACAGCTGGAAGCAATGCTATATCCATCCAGAATACCTCGTCTTATGAATGCCTCTTCATACAAACTTTTTGAGATACGAACCCAGTGTTTAGGATTTGTTTGCTGGATAAGGAGGAGCCACTAGTGAAGCCGGAAAGAGGGGCAGATCAGGTGGGCGGGGGGCAGCGGCGACAGAGGTGGTAGGAGAAGGAAAGGGAGCCGCCCCTGCCCGCCGTGGATGGGCCGGTGCTGAGCCTCACAGTTGTGGCCTCCCCACCCCCCACGCACACTGGCGGGCAGGCAGGGAGATGGGAAGCCTTCATCAGCCTCCGCACGCTCCCCGCCCCCAACTCCAACGTTGCACCTTAGAGGGAACATTGGGTGGCATAATAAGTGTTTGCCTCTTTTCTCCCTGCTGCCTTTCTTCAATCCATTTGCCTTCACTAGGACCTCGATTTGGGGTGGCATGGTAAGTGTTTGCCTCGTTTCTCCTCGCTGCCTTTCTTCACTCCATTTGCCTTCGTTAGGATCTCGATTTGGGGTGGCATAGGAAGCGTTTGAAGGGGTGATTTTGGAGGCGGTTTGGGGTGGCATAGGAAGTGGCTGGAGGGGTGATTTTAGGAGCGATTTGGGGCAGTGTAGGAAACCTTTAGAGGGGTGATCTTTGGAGTGATTTGGGACAACATAGGAAGGTTTTGGAGAGGTGATTTTGGGAGCGATTTGGGGTGGCATAAGAAGCTTTCAGAGGGGTGACTTTGGGAATGATTTGGGGTGGCATAGGAAGTGTTTGAAGGGGTGAGTTTGGAGGCGGTTTGGGGTGGCATAGGAAGCATGTGGAGGGGTGATTTTGGGAGCAATTTGGGGCAGCGTTACCCTTCGTTAGGACCTCAATTCCTTGCTTCTCCTCACTGTCCATCTCCACTCCATTAGCCTTCACTTTGTCCACCCACCACTTTTTTTTAAGCCTTAAAGTATGGATTTTCCTAATGGGTTGGCACGCATTATTTGCTTTTACATTGATTCCTATGGGTAACATTTTTTCATCTTACGAACTTTTCTACTTACATGAACCTCATCACGGAATGAATTAAGTTTGTAAGATAAGGTATCACTGTACAGTGGAGCTTTGCAAAGCTTTCCGGGTTCCCCGATCGAAAAAGTCCACAGGGGTAAATGAAGTTTGGTAGGCAAAAAACACAAACAAAAAAACCCCAACAACCTTTCTGGCTTTTGCTCTTTCTGGAGCCCTCCAGCCGACTCTTGGCCCACTGCTGGGCTTTGGACAGAGATAAATCTTTGCCCCCCCAAAAAATTCTCGGCTCGTCGTTAAACAGTGCAAACAAAGTTAGCCAAAGAAGAACCACTTTTTAAGAAGTCGCCCGGTCACCGTGAAACGGTGGGAATGAAATCACTCCGAAGCGCTGCGGGTTTAAAACAGGTCACGGGACCTGTTTTAAACAGGATAAATAGATAGATAACCCCCACCCGGGTTTCCTGAGGGCCAGCCCATTGCCAGCCCAGCGCACCCTGACAACATGCTCAGTCGGGGGGGGGGCAACAGCTCCGTGAAAGATGGGGAAACCCACCCACCTATTCACACACCCCTCGAGGGAAACACGAGGCTGCGGAACTGCATAAGGTAGGGATAGGAGGCAGCTTCTGAGGAAAGGAAAGAAGGGAACCCGCATTCGCTTGTCCCTCAGCCGCTCTCTCCTCCTTGGGCAAAGCTGCTGGGTGCATCCAGGGGATGGTAGAGCCCTATCTCTGGGCTCTTGAGGAGAGGCGCTGCCCCAGCCTGGAGAAAAAGGTGACGGCACCTCTCAGGACAAATTTGGTGGCGGGGCGGGAGAAGAGGGGTGGGGCTGGCCTTTGCTCATTGCAAAGGAGAGGCAACCAGCCTCTCTCTCTCACACACACACACAAACACACACACAGACTCCCCCCTCTCTCTTTCCCTTCCTCTCTCCCCATTTCTTTTTTTCCCCTCTCCACCTCTCTCTTGCCCTCCTTCTCCTCTCTGTGTGTATGACGGACGGAGAAGTCATGCAGGGTCACCGGGGCTGACCAGGATCATTCAGAGGGAGGCGAAGCGGCGGCCAGATTAGGACTGGCTGCCACCTCTTTGGCCAGGGAGACAAAGGGGAGTGCATGGCTGTCCATGTCGGCTCTGAAGGAGGAGGAGGAGGAAGGGGGGCATCTCGCCCAGCTGCTGGAAAGCAAAGGGAAAATCCCAGGTGCTTCAATCCGGAGGTGGGGAATCCCGGCGAGCAAATGGAATATCCCGGTGCTGGCAGTCACAAGGCAGGGGATTCCCTGCAGCAGTAAGAGAGCGTACGCTGAGTAAGAGAGCCCACGCACATGGGCTCGGGTTCGTAAGATGAAAATGGTTCTTACGACAAGGCAAACAAATCTTAAATCCTGTGTTCGTATCATGAAAAGTTCATATGAAGAGGCGTTCGTAAGACGAGGTATCACTGTATATGGAAAGGTGTAAGACAGGTTTGTCCCCTAGCCCCATTAATTTTTATACTCGCCTTAGAAAATTTATTGAATAACATAAGAACTAATAATGAAACCAAGGGTAGAAAATGAAAAAAGAACAATTTAAAGTCCAAGCATTTGCAGATGACATGGTTTTTATAATACAAGATCCCTGAAAATCCACTGTAAATCTGATTAAAGAAATGAATAGATTTGGAAATGTGGCCGGCTTAAAGATTAACAAAGGAAAAAACTAAGATAATAACTAAAAACATGACACACAATCAGATAAATAAACTTGAAGAATTATTTAAATTTAAAACTACAAGAAAAATCAAATATTTAGTACTAGGGATTACGGCTAATTGTAGTACGGTTAAAATGATAATTATAATAAACTAACTAACAACATAGATAAAGATCTCATTCGATGGTCAAAACTCCCTCTCTCCCTAATAGGAAAAATTGCTTTATGTACTTATTTCAAACTGCCCCAATAAAATTAAATAGATCCTTTTTTGACAACCTCCACAAAAAAATTCATAAATTTATCTGGCCTCAATTCTTAATCTAGTGAGAGATTGGATAACACTTAAAAACATTAAGATTATTAACATTAGAAGGCTACGATCTTTTGACATGTTGGCATGCATAAAATAGCAACATACTTCAAACAACATTATATTTGAAAAGCACTAATCCATACCTGGCAGCATATAAAG
This sequence comes from Erythrolamprus reginae, assembly GCF_031021105.1. NCBI lineage: Eukaryota > Metazoa > Chordata > Lepidosauria > Squamata > Dipsadidae > Erythrolamprus > Erythrolamprus reginae. The sequence goes on along the minus strand of NW_027248439.1, from coordinate 142,198 downwards.
AAGGACTACATCTATCCCAAAATGCATATCTCCAATTGAAGTGGTTACCTATCCTAATGTCCTTCCTCTCAATAAAATAATAATTTATGAACAATTATTAGATAGAAATGATTATTTAATCTCAAAACAAAATCTATTGGAAGATGAAATTAAACTTGACTGGTATCAGTATACCCAAGTATACCCAAATCCAATCTATTTATAACAAACATAAAAACAAATTTGGATTTCAAAAAAATAACATACTTGATAATATCTTACTTGGCCCGCAGAAGAAAATAATATCTAAAATATATCATAAGATACCAGAAAAGAAACAGTTAAAACTTCAATGATTGCCTGGGGTCAACATTTTGGATATACATTACATCTAAAGGAATAGGAAAAAATTTGGACGGTAAATGATAAATACACAATGGCAACTACACAGAAAGAGAACCAATATAAAATGTTCTACAGATGGCATTTGCCACCAGCCAGGCTTGCCAAAATATATCCAAATATGTCCCCCATATGCTGGAAATGTAGGGAAAAACCTAGAACCTACTACCATGTCTGGTGGACGTGTGAAATTAGTAAAAGATATTGGTTAAAAATTAAAAAAATCATAGACCAAATTACGCTCTAAATATCCAATTAAAACATGAGCTATTCCTATTAGGAATCTCCAGACAAAATATCAAAAAGGAAGACTTCTATATTATAATACATAACTTAACTGCGGCAAGGACCTTATATGCGCAATATTGGAAGCAAGAAAGAACCTCAAATACTTTAAATCTTAAAATAGGAATGATACGGATTTCTACCAAGCCTGGGACAAGTAGTACAATTGGTTAAGGAAAAAAAAAATACCTACAAATATTACAAAAAGATGACAATCCAGCAAACCAATCTTCAACGAATGAAAAAATACAAATTGTTACTATAACTACTACCATTAACACACAAAACCCACATTGGATGATCAGAATTAATGACTCCCAAAATAAACTCGCAATAAACTTTCAAAACATCAAGAAGGGAATTAGTGTTCCAACTACATCTTCAAATCCGATGTTGTAGTGAATTGCGATACAAGCCAAGTAATAATAATAATAATAATAATAATAATAATAATAATAATAATATTACAACATCCCTATTAACTTATACCTTATATTGTATACAGTGATCCCTCGAGTATCGCGAGGGTTACGTTCCAAGACCCCTCGCGATACTCGATTTTTCGCGATATAGTGGTGCGGAAGTAAAAACACCATCTGCGCATGCGCGCCACTTTTCCATGGTGTTTTTACTTCCGCTACATACAGCTCGCCGCCTGCCCGCCCACCGCTTGTCCGCCGCCTGCCCGCCCGCCGCTTGTCCGCCGCCCGCCCGCCCGCCGCTTGTCCGCCGCCCGCCCGCCCGCCGCTCGTCCGCCCGCCGCTCACCCGCTCGCCGCTACCACCCCTCTCACCGCCGAGTCCTCCTGCAGCAGCGCTGGCGGCCACCGTTCCCCATAAGCACCCACCCGCCCGCTCACTCGCCGCTACCGCCCCTCTCATCGCCGAGTCCAGCGCTGGCGGCCACCGTCCCCCGTAGGCACCCGCCTGCCCGCCGCCCCCCCCGAAAGAGATGAGAGAGGGAGGAAGAGAGTGTGAGAGAGGAAGAAAGAGAGAGAGAAGAGTGGAAGGAAGAGAGAGAGAAATGATAGAAAAAAAGACGTCATCGGGTGAGAAAAACCATGGTACAGTATAGCAAAAAAACCGGGGAGTATTTTTAATTTATTATTTTTTGAAAAATCGCGATATAGCGTTTCGTGAAGATCGAGATCGCGAAAATCGAGGGATCGCTGTAATTGTGTTGCTTACTTGAATTGTTGAAGTTTGTACCTTGATTCATTATCCCTTCCCACGCCCTCCCCTTTTTTTCTTCCTTTCTGTACATTCCTTCCTACCCCTTCCCTCCCCTTTCAATATATTTATAAATAAAGTATATATTAAAAATTAATAATAATAATAATAATAATAATAATTTATTAGATTTGTATGCCGCCCCTCTCCAAAGACTCTGGTTTTTCTTCTACCTCTCTCATTCTCTCCTTTTCTTTCTTATTTTACATCTCTCTTCGCACTATCACTTTTTTTCTACCACTTTCCAATATCTCTCTCCTCTACCGCTTACCCCCTTTCTTTTTATTTTTATTTTTTATTTTTTCCCTTTTCTCTCTTTATTACCTCTATGATTAGGTTCTGTTATGTTATATGTTTCGACTGTAATAATCTTTATCCTACGCACTGTTGATTTATTTTATGTTATTTTTTGTGTTTTTATTACTGAAAAACTTAATAAAGATTATTTTTTTAAAAAACTCTTCTTCATATGTTTTAGTCCTCAGACCCTTAATCATCTTAGTCTCTACATCTTTTTTATAATATGGAGATCAAAATTGGATGCAGTGTCCCAAGTGTGGTCTTGCCAAGGCATTATAAAGCGGTACTAATACTTCACATGATCTTGATTTTATCCATCTGTTAATGCAAAGGTTTTTGGCTTTTTTGGCTGGTGCCACACATTCCTGGTCCATTTTTAAGTGATTGTCCACTAGTATTCCAAGATCCCTCTCACAGTTACACAGCCGCCCCGAGTCTTCGGAGAGGGGCGGCATACAAATCTAATAAACTATAAACTATAAACTACTGCTATTGAGGCAGGTTTCACCCAAGTGTAATTGTACATTTGGTTTTTCTAGCCTGTGTAAAATCTTACATTTCTCTACATTAAATTCCATTTTGTTAGATAGGCCCAGGGTTCAAGTCTATCTAGATTCATCTGAATCTTCATCCTATCTTCTGGGGTTTGGGTATTCCTGCCACTTTAGTGTTGTCTTCAAATTTGATGATTTCCCCATTTCTCCCCTCATCCAAAACATTCATGAAGATGTTGAAGAGTCCTGGGCCTAAAATGGAACCTTGGGGTCCCCCACTGCTGGTTTCCCTCCATACAGACTTAGCTCCATTGAGGACCACAGGCTGACTCCATCCGGGCATCATGCTTTCTATCTCACATATTTTTAGCTTACCAAGAAATAGATTCTGGTTTACTTTGGAAAGACTTTCTGAAAATCAAATCCTGTATACTATGTGCACTACATTTCACTGGTACACTAATTTAGGAAGTTTTTCAAAAAATGATCTGCTTTTCAATCCTACATTCAGGGCCGCCATCAGGAATTTTGGGGCCCCATACAGCCTAAGTGTCTGGGCCCCCCCGCCATTTTAAAACTACTTTTTAAAAAGTTTTTAAGAAGATGTTAGATAATCATCTGAAAATAGCTGTAAATAAAACCCGATGTTCCCAGAATTAACTTTATTCATAAGATTATGATAGCAACAACTTGACCTTAGTTTTACTGGAACTATAGAATAATCATATAATAACCGCTGATGTTACAGGCCGTATAACTATATAAAGAAGGAACTGTGAGGATAACAGTTCAAAAGGGACGGGGGTGGTGTTTGTTATGTTGTGTTGTTTTGTTGCTTGTCTTATAAAATGCAAATACAAAATTTAAACAAACAAATAAGTATATTGTAAAATGATAGATTATGTACTATCTTATTTTTTTAATGTTTACATAATAACTACTTTCTTTAAAAAAAATCATCTGTCTGAAGTAGTGTAGGATTCCTGTCTAAGCAGGGGGTTAGACTAGAAGACCTCCAAGGTGCCTTCCCACTGTTATTCTATTCTAATTATCCAGGGGGTTGTGTAGTTATCAATGGTATTAAAATAGGAGCTGTTAAAAAAAACCCAAATACAATTTCATATTGCTTCACATCTCAATATCCTTTTCGATCTAGTTTTTACGCCCATCGGTGAACGCAGGTCTGAACGAGCCCGTGGTATCCAAGTTAATTTCAAAGTACACTGCTCAAAAAAAGTGAAAGGAACACTTAAACAACACAATATAAACTCCAAGTTGTCAATCAGCGTTGCTTCCTAAGTGGACAGTTTGATTTCACAGAAGTTTGATTTACTTGGAGTTATATTGTGTTGTTTAAGTGTTTCCTTTATTGTTTTGAGCAGTGTAGATGTTCTGTCTGGGTGCCCCCAGACTTCAACACCAACTGGAAAAAACAGCCAGACACACTGGTGAAAGCAAAAGCACTTTATAACTTGAAAAATAAACACAGAGAAAAACCTGTTCTTACCAACAGGCAGGCTATGAAACTTCACAACAGAGTCCTGATGGCCAGACAATACAGCAGACTTCTTGCTGGCACACCCACCACTGTAGAGAATAAGACCCACACCTTTCCCCCCCAAGGTTTCAGTATTCAAAGTCACAAACCAGAATTCCAAGACGCCAAAGATCACAGCCAGGTCCCAAGACTCCCAAAGATAATACTCCACAAGCCAGGAAGGGTGGGTCTGCCTTTTCAGCCTTTCCAGAGAGCACCACACCCAAACCCAGCTGTTGCCTCTTTAGTGCTGAAAGTACCTGGCTAATTGGTCCCTTCGTTGTGTTGCTCTTCTCTGTCGCAGATCGATTATTGCTTGTGCATTTTCCTCTAAGGAATCCAGGATGCTTGCTGGGGAGAGCTCTCTCTCGGGGGACTCTGGCTGTCCTCCCTCTTCCTCAGCCTGAGATTCCTCCTCCCCGTCTGCCTGAACCTCCTGTTCCTCATCCTCCCCCTCTGAGCAGGAAGCCGGCAGAGGATCCGCCGTTCCCTGAGGGGCCTCAGACGGAATCACAACAGTAGATAGAGCAGGAGGTCTCCAATCTTGGCGACTTTAAGACTTGCGGACTTCAACTCCTAGAGTTCCTCAGCCAGCGAAGCTGCCTGGGGAACTCTGGGAGTTGAAGTCCGCAAGTCTTAAAGTCGCCAAGGTTGGAGACCCTCTGATAATACAGGGATTCTATCGTTGTATAAGTCAGTGTTTCCCAACCTTTTTTGAGCCGCGGCACATTATTCATATTTTCAAAATCCTGGGGAACATTGAAAGGGGGGGGGGCGGGGGGGCGGGCTAAAGAAAAGTTTGGACAAAAAACCCCTCTCTTCCTCCCTTTCACTCTATTTCTCCCTCTTTCTCTCTTTTCCTTCCTTCCCTTCTTTCTCTCTCTCCATCCCTCTTTCTTTCTTCCTCCCTTTTTTGCTCTCTTTCTCTCTCCCTCCTTTCCTTCCTCTGTCTTTCTCTCTCCCTTGCTCTCTCTCTCTCTCTGTCTCCCTTGCTATCTCTTTCTTGCTTTTTTCTCTCTCTCTTTCACTGTCTTGCTATATGTCTCTTTCTTTCTCTTTGCCTCTCTTGCTATCTTTCTTTCTCTCTCTTTCTCTCTCTCTCTCTCTTTCTTTCTCTCTCTCTCTGCCTCTCTTGCTAAGTCTCTCTTTTTCTCTTGCTATGTCTCTCTTTCTTTTTCTCTCTCTCTGTCTCTCTTGCTATGTCTCTCTTTCTCTCTCTCTTTCTCTCTTTCTCTGCCTCTCTTGCTGTCTTTCTTTCTTGCTCTGTCTCTCTTTCTCTGCCTCTCTTGCTAAGTCTCTCTTTTTCTCTTGCTATGTCTCTCTTTCTTTTTCTCTCTCTCTGCCTCTCTTGCTATGTCTCTCTTTCTCTCTCTCTTTCTCTATCTCTCTTTCTCTGCCTCTCTTGCTGTCTTTCTTTCTTGCTCTGTCTCTCTTTCTCTGCCTCTCTTGCTATGTCTCTCTTTCTCTCTCTCTCTGCCTTTCTTATATATCTCTCTTTTTCTCTTGCTGTGTCTCTCTTTCTTTTTCTCTCTCTCTGCCTCTCTTGCTATGTCTCTCTTTCTCTCTCTTTCTCTCTCTCTCTTTCTCTGCCTCTCTTGCTGTCTTTCTTTCTTGCTCTGTCTCTCTTTCTCTGCCTCTCTTGCTATGTCTCTCTTTTTCTCTTGCTATGTCTCTCTTTCTTTTTCTCTCTGCCTCTCTTGCTATGTCTCTCTTTCTCTCTCTTTCTCTATCTCTCTGCCTCTCTTATATGTCTCTCTTTTTCTCTTGCTATGTCTCTCTTTCTTTTTCTCTCTCTCTGCCTCTCTTGCTATGTCTCTCTTTCTCTCTCTCTTTCTCTATCTCTCTTTCTCTGCCTCTCTTGCTGTCTTTCTTTCTTGCTCTGTCTCTCTTTCTCTGCCTCTCTTGCTATGTCTCTCTTTCTCTCTCTCTCTGCCTCTCTTATATATCTCTCTTTTTCTCTTGCTGTGTCTCTCTTTCTTTTTCTCTCTCTCTGCCTCTCTTGCTATGTCTCTCTTTCTCTCTCTCTTTCTCTATCTCTCTCTCTCTGCCTCTCTTGCTAAGTCTCTCTTTTCCTCTTGCTATGTCTCTCTTTCTTTTTCTCTCTCTCTGCCTCTCTTGCTATGTCTCTCTTTCTCTCTCTCTTTCTCTCTCTCTCTTTCTCTGCCTCTCTTGCTATGTCTCTCTTTCTCTCTCTCTCTGCCTCTCTTATATGTCTCTCTTTTTCTCTTGCTGTGTCTCTCTTTCTTTTTCTCTCTGCCTCTCTTGCTATGTCTCTCTTTCTTTCTCTCTTTCTCTATCTCTCTTTCTCTGCCTCTCTTGTTGTCTTTCTTTCTTGCTCTGTCTCTCTCTCTCTGCCTCTCTTTGCTAAGTCTCTCTTTTTCTCTTGCTATGTCTCTCTTTCTTTTTCTCTCTCTCTGCCTCTCTTGCTATGTCTCTCTTTCTCTCTCTCTTTCTCTCTCTCTCTTTCTCTGCCTCTCTTGCTGTCTTTCTTTCTTGCTCTGTCTCTCTTTCTCTGCCTCTCTTGCTATGTCTCTCTTTCTCTCTCTCTCTCTGCCTCTCTTATATGTCTCCCTTTCTTTCTCTCTCTCTCTCAGCTGACTGCAAGCGGGAGCCCTGACGGCGGCAGCTGGACGTGCTGCTGGACACCGTATATGCCAGGCCCGCAGCGCCAGCATGTACGACATCCAACAGCACGTCCAACCGCACGTCAGGGCTCCCGCTTGCAGTCAGCTGAGAAAGAGAGAGCGCTCCCTCTCGCCACCGCCTGGAGCTCTCTCTCGCCGCCGCCATCTCCTCGCGACTGCCTGCGGCCGCTGCAGCCACCCCCCCTACCGCCAGTGCCCTCCCACCGGGCCACAAAGGACACTTGCCGCCGACGCCAGGAAACTTCCAGCTGGGCGGGGCGCTGCCGGTACTTCCGTCCTGGGGCTCCCGCTCGCAGCTGTCCCTTGGCTTCTGCTCGATGCCGTGGTTTTCGGCGCTCTCCTGCTGGGCCCCAAAGAAGGAAGGCGGGGAAAAGGCGCGAAGAATGAAGCTCTCCTTCTTCCTGCCTTCCTTCCGGTTGGGAAACGCTGCGGGTTCTGAAGACCAGCCCCACACAACAACAAACCTTCCTTCTTTTGCTTTGGGAAGGCGCCTCGAGTTTCCCTCACGTCCATTCATCCGGGTTATTTTTCTTTTACTGAAGGGAAGCTCTGATTGATGCCGTTAATGCGGGGGCCCTGTAATCACCGGGCCCGGTACGGGGCTCCCTGTAGTACCCGTCTATCGGCGGCCCTGCCTACATTGCTCTTGGTAAGTCACTCATATTTATAATGAATAACAAGGTTACATATATACATCTTTTTTTTCCTTCTTGGTAATCTCTATTGAGCCCAAACCTCCCTCTCAAACAACAGTTAGAATCAGGGCCAACAGGCTGAGCTCCATTTTGAGGGCAATCCACTTTCCATCATATTTCTCTATTTATTGAATCAAATTCTGCAGTAACATCTAGAAAGCCAGCAAATCTTGTTTTACCTCACTGATATAGATTAGATAATTCAAGACCAATTTGAGCCAATATATGATTATTAACTTATGCATTATTTCTTATAAAATCTCTATAGCTTTTAACTTTACCATTCTGCAAGGAATGCATATTTCTCAAGTTTAACTAAGAGGAACATGGCATAAATTTTTAGCCACAATATCTGCTAGTACATTTGGTCTATAATTACAATATTTTTATTCCACATTTTAGATATATAAAATACTACTATTGCCAACTTCAATCCAAGTGGATAAGGCAGGTCTTGTCTTCTAAAAATCAAGATGCCAAGAGAGGCCCCAACAACTAGGGATATTTTCTGATCAGTTAAATAGTTGGTAGAATGTCTTCTCCAGGGAATGTATTGCTTGCATTTTAGGCCTTTTATGATTAATCTCAACATGAACATAATGGGGTAAAACATTGACATTTTGGCTAATATGGAGAAAAGCAGCTCCCGAATTCCATGGAGAAGAGATGGTTGCATCTGTTGCTCACCCACAATTACTTTTACCAGATGAAGAAAAGCACACAAACCTGTGGCACTTTGTAGGTATCTCCTAATGTTGACATCTGGATGGAGATTTCCCTTCCAGCTACATCAAGAAGAGCCAGAAGGTTGTCCTTCCTTCCACAGCCGTAGTTGGGGACATTGGCTTTTCCAGTGGAGAGAATGTCCAGCAAGGCATCTGAAGTGCGGAAAGTGGTCATATAGTCATCATGGATATTGTAGCCAAGTGTGAGGTTGTGCAGGAACTGGGAATTCTTGTTGATCAGTTGAATGTTGAAAATTAACCGCAAGCCAAAGGAAAAATCATCAGCAAACCTATTATAAAAGAAAATGTGATTAAAATCGATAGCAAGAATAAATATTTCTTTTAATATGTAATCAGTGATGGGCTGCTACGGGTACGGTCAGGAACGCAATTCCGGTAGCAAAATTTGGAGCTCCACCTCAGAGCACCCAATTTGCACTGAAAGATGTTGAAACAAAATGCATAAGCCATGCCCACAGTGTGGTAGTAAACATTTTGGTCGCCCATCACTGTATATAATCCTCCAGAAGCCTATTGAGCTTTAAGCCAGCATTGAAGCAAAAGCAATGACCAGTTACACAAATATGGAAATTGGCTGAGGTATGACAATTACAACTGATTCCACCACTACTTCAAATAAAATTCATTATTCAAGTGATAAATTAAAGATTGAACAGAGAGAGGAAAATAATCTGCAGCCCTTTCAGGTTTTTCTCAGATCTCTTTTGGGTTTCCATCCCCTTCACAAAACCAGACAAAAGAGAGAAGCCATGAAAATCAAAATCATTCAGGAAATTAGATATATTCCCCAATATAGGAATAAATGGGGGGAAAATAGAGGAGAAGAAGCATGTTAGAAAGAAGGGAGTGCAACTCCATCACCCTGAATGACTTACAGATCAGGGAAATCAAACTGAAGAGAAGGAGCCAAGTTGAAAAGCAATTTTGTATCTAATATTTCATCTGCAGTGGTGACTATACCAATGAGATGGTCTCCTGGGCTGTAAAAGCTCTGTGGTTGTTTTCCATCCTGGTGTTCCAAACTCAGTGGGCATTTCCTTCTCAGCTTCCCAGAGACTGGATGGGACAAAAGCAGCATCAGAAGCAGAAGCAGGAGGTCCATAATTCATGGGGTGACTCAATCAATCTCCTTCCTTTTCCTCAAGAAGAATTAGAAGAATTCAGAGGATTCTCAGAAGGTGGAATATGATCCAGTTGCTTTCCTGATTCACACACAGCTTCACCTGAAAAGGAGAGAGACGTACATGCAACAGACTCTGCCTGTCTCCAAACTCCCTATTTCTCTGCACAAAGTCTCCCCTGGAGGATTCAGCCCAAGAGCAGAGCTGAAATGTTGATCGTAATAATTCTCCCTCCCAGGAGAGATCCCTGGATGATTCAACTTTGGGGGATTCTCTGGAGAGAAGTAAAAGGGAAATAATCCCCCTATGGCACCTAATGGCAGGAGAAGAGATGGAATTAAATCGGTCATTTCGAATTGAGAGGTCTGGAAGCTCTGTGCTTGGAACTGACCCCAAAGGGAATAAATGGCAACTCTGGCTGAAGAAATAAATAAATCTGACAATTGTGGGCACGTAGACAAATCCCAGGGGCCAGTTAATGCCAGAGCATCTCACAGGGCTGAAATAGCTGCCTGCTGAGTGAAAGCCAACATGGATTTAACTTTATTGTGAACATTAAAGCTCAAAGGCTCCACACAAAAGGGCTGATGCAACTTTAGTGAAAATCTCGTTGCCAGAACTTTGCAGAGTTTTAAAAAAACCTTTTAACTTTGAAGAGTTAAAATAAACTTTTATCTATGTCTCTCTTTCTCTCTCTGTCATACACACACACAAACAAACCCATAAAAAAGTTAGAAAAAAACTGGCTAGCTTAGCAACCTGAAGATGAGTGGACTTCAACCCCCAGAATTCCACTGTCAGCAATCAGGGACCTTCCTCCCCTGGGCCTTTCCATGCTTTAGCTGTTCCTCCCGCTGCCTGTAGGGGGAAGTCTAGGCTACAGTATTGCCTTTAAATCCTAACTGGCCTCCTCAGGCAGTGAGTAGGACACCTAAAGCTGGCAAAGACCCATCTGTTGTTGGTTTTTTTAGGCCCATTCTCACAAGGTCTTTTGAACATCTTTATTTGAAGAAACACCAATCCTTTAGCCAATGATTTATTTGTGGGGTTTTGTGTTCTCTGTCCAGGTGTCGTCCTCTTGTGGGTAGAATGGAAGGAAAAACCACCTGTGCACCCCTCTTTTTTATTGTGTTGCCCCAGTGGTCATAGTCTTTCATTATTGCATTCAAGTCCTTCCCTGTGTCATTTGTTCCACCATGGATGACCAGTAGGGAGCAGTAGTCAGTGGGCTTTATTATTTTAGCTTTTAACTCTACTTAAAACCTTCTGGTTCTTCTGCAAGGAATTCATTTTTCTCAAGTTTGACTAAGAGGATCATGGGATAAACTTTAGCCACAATATCTGCTAGTCCGTTTGGTCTATACTTGCTAGTGTCCTTTTTATTCCACATTTCAGATACATAAAATGCTGCTATTGCCAACTTCAATCTGAGTGGACACGGCAGACTTTATTTCTATGTGAAAATGAAGATGTCAACAGAGGCCCCAACAACCAGGGATATTTTTTGATCAGTTAAATAGTTGGTAGAATGTCTTCTCCATGGAATGTATTGCTTGTATTTCAGGCCTTTTATGATTAATCTCAACATGAACATAATGGGGTAAAATATTGACAATTTTGCTAATATGGAGAAAACTAGTTCTTTAATTCAACTGTATTGCCCTAGTGGTTGTAGTCTTTCATTATTGCATTCAAGGCCTTCCCTGTGTCATTTGTTCCACCATGGATGACCAGTAGGGGGCAGTAGTCAGTCGACTTTATTATTTTGGTAAGGTTTTGCGTTAGGTCAGAGAATTTAGCTGCAGAGAGGCAGCACACCTCTCTGGTTTATTTTATTTATTCTATTTTTATGCCGCTCTTCTCTTTAGACTCAGGGCGGCTTACAACATGTTAGCAATAGCACTTTTTAACAGAGCCAGTCTGTTGCCCCCACAATCCGGGTCCTCATTTGACCCACCTTGGAAGGATGGAAGGCTGAGTCAACCTTGAGCTTTGATGATGAGCTTTGAACCACTGACCTAAAGATCTACAGTCAGCTTCACTGGCCTGCAGTTCCACACTCTACCTGCTGCACCACCCCGGCTCCTGGTTTGATTGTCTGGTCTGCAGATGGTAGTTTGAGTTCCCCTGAGAACTGAATCACCCATCACCAGCTTTCTCCTTTTCCTTTTGATTGGGTTGGTGTGGAGGGTTTTTTTCTTTGTTGCAGTAGCGTCTGGTGGCGCTGTTTTATTCTGCTTTCTTTCTGGTGATTCTTTGTCAATTGTCTGTGGGTTCTCTTGCGTGAGGAGTCCCAGGTATTTGTTGCTTGTAGGCAGTGGGGTTGGGAGGGGGTGGGTTGGAATTGGTAGTGGTTTTGTATTTGGTTTGTTTCTCCTTCTTTGTGTGACATGTGTCCATTCGTTTTCATCCTCTGGGGTGTTCTGCCGGGCTCTCTGGTATGAGCCTCCCGAAAATTCAAGGGTACGAATTTCAGACACACACACGTTTGAAAATTCAAAACAAAACAAAGCACCCTTTTTTTTATTGCAAAGAGCACTCGTCCCAAAACAACCTTGTAGGCTGTACAATCTCCTTTAATCAGTCCTGAAGTACTTAGCTAGCAGCTGTGAAGAAACGTCACAGCCCTCCTTCTTCCAACGAAGTGAGACACACACACTTTGCTCTGCTTTGGTTTCAAAGGTGTAAAAAATTCACAAACAAATTCCGGAAACAGCAAGGCATGATCCTGAAGAACTGCGATCGGATAATCTTCCACAATGGCCAAGCCAACATGCTGCTATTTGTATCAGCAGCTCTAATTGCTGGAGCCCCACCCAAACACAGGTGGCCTCTCTTATCTCCTGTAATAGTTCCTCAATGGGTCTCTTCTACGCATAACTGCGCCTGCATGGGTCTAACACTTCGTCATCTGAATCGACCGAACATAATGGTGATTGGCTTCCTGGGCTGTGTGCCAATCCCCCCTCTTCCAAGTCACCCCCACCTTCTTTTTCGTCTCAGGAAACTGCACTCCCTGACTCTGCCGGCAACAAAACCGGCCTAGGACTTGTTGATGTTTCCCCTGCCTCCAACTCCACATTCCCCTGGTATTCTGGTCCGATGCCATGAAGGGCTTCATAGGTCATAACCAACACTTTGAATTGTGACCACCAGGTCTATATACTTGAACAGGGACGCCGCAAGGGCTGGCTCCTTTTGAATGACTATTGTCACAAATGCTAAAAAGGTATATAGCCAGGAGCTGAAGCAGTGGTCCACCTTAACTTTCTTGGCTCGGTCCGTCCTGGCCTCCTCCTCCTCCTCCCGTTCCTTCTTTGGGACCTCTCTATTAAACAGGGAGAATAAGTCAATGTAATCATCCCTCCAAATCTTTTCTCTAATAGTGGGGTGAAGATGTTAGCCAAGAGGGGTGGATGGCAGCCCCCAGGGGATAGCCCCTAACTGGACAGCAGCCAAAGGGTCAACCACCCCAGCTGTGGGGGCTTGAGCTACCCCTGCTGTTCCAACAACAGCCAGGGGGCTAATCGGCCCTTGCGAGACTCCCAATACACCGGCCGTTGTCATCTGAGGCCCTGTCCTGGGAACCCCAGTTGGGCAGGGTACGGTGGTGGTGCTATCCTGAGAAATAGGGGTGGAGGTGGACCCTTGTGTAAGTGTGGAAACACACATACCCCGCACTCACTGGAGGGATAGGGAGCGTACCCCCTTGGGACGGCCCAGGAGAAGCCGTAACTAGGGAAAGAGTAGCTCCCCAAACTCGGGTTCAAACAGCAGCTGCACTTGCTCCCTGAAGTTGCGTCCTCTGACCCCCCACTGTTGAAGGGGCAGTCAGTGTGCTTAAACCCTCTTGCCCTGGTATGTTGGTGTTGGCAATCGAAAACTCACCCCTGCTGTCCTGCTGAAGCCCGGAACCGGAGGCAACCATACTGGTGACCCGTGAAGAGTCCACAATGCCCACATCAGTGGGTCCTGGCTGTGGATCAGCAGGCATGGGAGGGGCATCCAGCACGGCTGACGGTCCATGATGTGTTGATGGTTACCATTTTCACCCCACTATTAGGGAAAAGATTTGGAGGGGTGATTCCATTGACTTATTCAACCTGCCGAATAGAGATGTGACAATCATTAAGAGTTGTACCACATGATTCTTTTCAAATGTATCTTTTTCTTTTATGTACGTTGAGAGCATATGCACCAAGACAAATTCCTTGTGTGTCCAATCACACTTGGCCAATAAAATTCTATTCTATTCTATTCTATTCTATTCTACGTGCTGGTCTGGAGTTCAATCCAAACGCAGACTCCCAGCGTTCGTCCATCCGGTCCAAACGGTCTAGAATAGCAGAGAGAGAACGTGCGGAAATAGATGGTGTGGCATGCCTCGACCCTCTAGGCCCACACGAGACCCTCCCACGTGGTGTAGGGGTCATTTCCCCAGCCTCCCTGGCTCTAACTGAAGGAGCTACAGCTCTTCTGGGATGAGGCCCAGGAGAAGCAGGGGTTGAGGTTTTCCTTTTAGGAGCCATGGCAAGAGTTGGACCACTAATATAGACCTTCAGGCCTAGTCTATAATTCCCAATGAATAGGCCGGATGAAGAGCTGGCCTCTCAATAGCTAGGCCTCAGTAGTTGAGGCCCAACCAAAGCCAGCACCTTGGGTCCCCACCCGTCAAAACCCAAGATCTCAAGGATAGAGTGCCAAGGCCAGAAAGGGGGCCAGGCCAAAGCCAAAACTGGAATGGAGATTACTGAAGCCCAGTTCCGCTTTGCCTTTACAACTATCTTACTAGATTCAAACCCGTAAAGTTGGTAAACCAAGCAATAGCTGTAAACCCAATACCAAGGATCCCTGATCAAGGGGAGCAAGAGGGCTGTAGGCCTCACAAGCCTCAAGCCCCACCGGGTATTAACCCCTCAGAGACCAGCCCCCAAGCCTCTTCAGGAGGGAGGGCCACTACGATAGGCCTAAGTGAACAAGGCCCAGAAGGCCTGAGGCCTCTCACCCAAGGGTGGGTGGATCGGGCCCAACCCCAGTCCAAGGAAGAAGAGAGGCCCAAGGCCCAAGGTGGTAAAAGGCCCAATAAAGGCCTATGACAATAAGGGGGCTAGGGACCTCCAAGAGGGCTGTAGGCCACACAGGCCTCGAGCCCCACCAGGTATTAATCCCAAGTGAACAAAGCCCAGAAGACCTGAGGTTTCCCACACAAGGGCGGGTGAATCAGGCCCAACCCCGGCCTAAAAAAGAAGAGAGGCCAAGGGCCCAAGGTGATAAAAGGCCTAATAAAGGCCTATGACAATAAGGGGACTAGGGACCTCCAAGAGAGCCCGCTGAGGCCATTTATCTGGCCCGCGGCAGCACACGAGATTTTATCAATAGATATAATTTGTTGTGAGCCGCCCCGAGTCTGCGGAGAGGGGCGGCATACAAATCTAAATAAATGAAATAAATGAAATGAAATAATAAGCTCCCGAATCTCCTGTCCACTCACCACGGTCTGCTGCTGAGCGAGGAGGCGGTGGACGGCAAGGGGCGGGGAGGAAACTGACCTGCAATTGGCCCCTTTCTTTGCCGCCTTTAGAGAGAGAAGCTGTTGCTGCCCTATGGCAGAGCAGCAACAGTTCCTCACCCTAAAGGTGAGAAAGAAAGGGGCCAATTGCAGGCCTGCTTTCCTCCCCACCCCTTGCCTTCCACCGCCTCCTCCCCACCTCTACCTCCATGGTGAGTGGACGGGAGATTCAGGAACCTCCCTGAATTCGCCCAAACTGAGGCGGCGGCAGCAACTTCAAAGGGACCAACAGCCAGTCCTTCTCGGTGCTGCGTTGCTGCAGCCTCCGAGCTCCATTGCTGTCCCTGGGCAATGTTACCTCTAAGCTGCGTGGACATGCGCTGGCATCAGAGAGAGAAAGAGAGAGCGGAGGGCAGCTTGCCGGTCCACGACCTCTGGATGAGCGGCCACGCATGGCCCCAGCAGCGGACTTCGGCATCGCCTCCACCCCTGTCCGGCTCTCCAGCTAAGACGCAGCAGCCATATCCACCCCTTCGCCCTCCACAGCGCCCAGCGCCCGGCCCCACACCGCCTCCACCTCCTGGTCGCGCACCTGACCTCTACCTGCAAAAACAGGTGGTGGGGCGCCATGAAGGGCCGCGCTTGAAGGCCGCCATGGCATCGTTGTTGTCATTGTCATGGCGCAAAGCCACGCAGTCCCGGATTGCTTGCTTCTCCAGCCAACAAAGCTAGCTGCCCAGAAAAGCAGCGTATTTGAAAAGTGCGCGTTTTAAAAGCGTGTTGCTTTCTCGGGCAGCTGGCGATGGTGAAGTCCGCTGCTGGGGCCATGAGGGGCTGCTCATCCAGGGGGGCATGGACCGGCAAGCCGTTCTCCGCTCTGTCTCTCTCTTTCTCTCTCTGTTGCCAGCGTGGTGTACAAGAGAGAAAGAGAGAGAGAAAAAGGAGGGGAGAAAGAAAGCAAGAGAGAGAGAAGGTGAGGGAGAAAGAAAGCAAGAGAGAGAGAAAGAGGGAGAGATACAGAGGGAGAGAAAGAGAGAGGGAGAGATAGAAACAGAGTGTGAGAGAGAGAAAGAGAGGGAGAGAGAGGGGGAGAGAGAGAGAGGGAGAGAGAAAGGAAGAGGGAGAGAAAGGAAGAGGGAGAGATACAGAGAGAGGGAGAGAGAAACAGCGTGAGAGAGATAGGAAGAGAGGGAGAGAGAGGGAGAGAGAGAAAGAGGGAGAGAAACAAAGAGGGAGAGATACAAAGAGAGTGAGTGAGAGGAAGAGAGAGAAAGAAAGAGAGAAAGAGAAGAGAGAGAGAAAGAGAGAGAGGGACAAAGAAAGAGAGAGAAAGAGGGAGAGATAGAGAGGGAGAGAGAAAGGGGGATAGATGGAAAGAGAGTGAGAGAGAAAAAGAAAGAAAAATGACAAAATGATGGAGAGAAAGAACGAGGGAGAGGAAAATGAAACAAATGAGAGAAAAGGGAAAAAAGAGAGAGGGAAGAGAGAAGTGGAGAGGAGGGAGGGAGGGAAGGAAGGAAGGAGAAATGGAGGGAGTTTGTTGATTTAAGTTTAAATTTACTTGTTAATGAAGAAGTATAAATTACTTTATTACTTAATTACTTCTTTATTTTAAATAATGTATTTGTTTCCATTTTGTTTTTTACTTTAAATAAGGTATGTGCAGTGTGCATAGGGATTTGTGCATACGGTTTTTTTATAGTCCTGCCTGCCAACAGTCTGAGGGATGGTGAATTGGCCCCCTGTGTAAAAAGTTTGGGGACCCCTGCCTTAAAACCCCAATAAAGGTATTCGCAATGACAAGCTACTGGATCTGCAAAACTCAAAAGATTTGGACATTGGCTTCAAATATTTAATCAATCCCTTGTCTTTGGTAGGCAAAATACCTTCCTCAATTTTCTCCCCCATAAACAGGCATATGAAACATCCATTCATAATGATAATGATTCAACCCTATGTCCCTAGGGCTGAGTTCTAATTCCCAACAAAGCTATAGGTTATCTTTTAATCCATTTTATTCCCCTCTCCATGTATATCTTCGTTAATCAATGTTTTATTTTGTTGTTCATAGTTTCAATTTTTCCCAGAACTGGCAGGATATCAAGGGCTGTGAAAGTCCCAATAAATCCCCAAATGTCCTCCGAATTCCTTGTTTCAATTGAATACATGTATTATTTTTCACGTCTGAATCAATTCTCTGCACCAATCCATATCTGAGAATGACCTGTGTTAACAAAAACCTAATTACAGTTCTTAACAAATCTCTGAGCCTCCCCACCTGGGCATTTCTGTAAAATAAATTTTGCGCGTTTTCAAACATTTATACATTTTTTATCCTTGCAAAAATTCTGAACACAGCATCAATCAGGCCCTGAGTTCCCCAAGGACTTCCTTCATGCAATGTTTCCATTAGTATGGTTGATTCAATGTCTGGCAAATACATAGAAACATAGAAGACTGATGGCAGAAAAAGACCTCATGGTCCATCTAGTCTGCCCTTATACTATTTTTTGTATTTTATCTTAGGATGGATCTATGTTTATCCCTGGCATGTTTAAATTCAGTTACTGTGGATTTACCAACCACGTCTGCTGGAAGTTTGTTCCAAGGATCTACTACTCTTTCAGTCAAATCATATTTTCTCACGTTGCTTTTGATCTTTCCCCCAACTAACTTCAGATTGTGTCCCCTTGTTCTTGTGTTCACTTTCCTATTAAAAATACTTCCCTCCTGGACCTTATTTAACCCTTTGACATATTTAAATGTTTCGATCCTGTCCCCCCTTTTCCTTCTGCCCTCCAGACTATACAGATGGAGTTCATGAAGTCTTTCCTGATACGTTTGATGCTTAAGACCTTCCGCCATTCTTGTAGCCCGTCTTTGGACCCGTTCAGTTTTGTCCATATCTTTTTGTAGGTGAGGTCTCCAGAACTGAACACAGTATTATTCCAAATGTGGTCTCATCAGCGCTCTATACAGCGGGATCACAATCTCCCTCTTCCTGCTTGTTATACCTCTAGCTATGCAGCCAAGCATCCTACTTGCTTTTCCTACCGCCCGACCACACTGCTCACCCATGTTGAGACTGTCGGAAATACCACTTCCCATTTCCCCCTTCTTGACCCTCTTTCTCCTTTTCTTTTTCAGTGAAAATAAGTCAGGCTCTTCAGGTTCTTCCACTTCAGGTACCAAAATTAAAAGTTTTTCTTCTGGTTCCTCTAATCTTATTAACTGGGCCTCTGCATTAGCTAACAACTTCTCTGTGTCCTCATTGGTGAACTCTGATGTGTATTATTGTGATTCCCTAAGGGCCTGTGCAAAGCATTTAACTCTTGAATAATTTTAATTTTAATTAATTTAATTTAATTTATTAGATTTGTATGCCCCCCCCTCCAGAGACTTGGAGCGGCTCACAACAATAACAACAATGTAAACAAATCTAATACATTTAAAAAACATGTAAAAACTTATTATTAAAACCATACAACATATACCATACATAAATAATATAAACCCAGGGGCTCAATTTCCCCATGCCGGACAACATAGGTGGGTCTTCAGTAACTTACGAAAGGCAAGGAGGGTGGGGACAGTTCTGATCTCTGTGGGGAGTTGATTCCAGAGGGCCAGGGCCACCACAGAGAAGGCTCTTCCCCTGGGGCCTGCCAGATGACATTGTTTATTATTATTATTATTATTATTATTATTATTATTATTATTGTTATTATTATTAATTAGATTTGTATGCCGCCCCTCTCTGCAGACTCGGGGCGGCTAACAACAATGATAAAAACAGCATGTAACAAATCCAATACTAAAATAGCTAAAAAAAACCAACCCTTATTAAAAACCAAACATACACACAAACATACCATGCATAAATTGTATAGGCCTAGGGGGAAGGAATATCTCAGTTCCCCCATGCCTGATGGCAGAGGTGGGTTTTAAGGAGCTTATGAAAGGCGAGGAGGGTTTAGTCGACGGGACCCGGAGAAAGCCAACTCTGTGGGACCTAATCGGCCGCTGGGATTCGTGTGGCAGAAGACGGTTCAGAAAATATTCTGGTCCGATGCCATGTAGGGCTCTATATGTCATTATCAACACTTTAAATTGTGATTATAAACTAATCAGCAACCAATGCAGGCTGTGGAGTGTTGACGAGACATGGGCGAATCTAACAAGCCCCACAATAGCTCTCGCATCTGCATTCTGCATGATCTGGAGTTTCTGGACACTCTTTAAAGGTAGCCCCATGTAGAGAGTATTGCAGTAGTCGAACCTTGAGGTGATGAGGGCATGAGCGACTGTGAGCAATGACTCCCTGTCCAAATAGGGATGCAACTGGTGCACCAGGCGAACCTGTGGAAACCTGTGCCCTCCTTGCCACAGCCGAAAGATGGTGTTCTAATGTTAGCTGTGGATCGAGGAAGATGCCCAAATTGCAAACCCTCTCTGAGGAGGTAAAAGATTCCCCTCCATGGTAATGGACGGACAGATGGGATTGTCCTTGGGAGGCAAAACCCACAGCCACTCCGTCTTATCCGGGTTCAGTTTGAGCCTTTTGACATCCATCCAGACACCAACAGCCTCCAGGCACCGGCACATCACTTCCACTGCTTTGCTGACTGGACATAGGGTGGAGATGTACAACTGGGTATCATCAGGGTAGTGATGATACCTCACCCCATGATCCTGGATGATCTCACCCAACAGTTTCATGTAGATATTAAATAGCAGGGGGGAGAGGACTGACCCCTGAGGTACCCCACAAGGGAGAGACCTAGAGGTCGACCTCTGAACCCACCACTAACATCGACTGCGATCAACCGGAGAAGTAGGAGGAGAACCACTGAAGAACACTGCCTCCAACTCCCAACCCCTCCAGCCGGCGCAGAAGGATACCATGGTCGATGGTATTGAAAGTCACTGAGAGGTCAAGAAGCAGCAGGACAGAGGACAAGGCCCTGTCCCGGACCCGCCAGAGATCATCCATCAGCGCGACCAAAGCAATTTCCGTGCTGTAGCTGGGTCTGAATCCTGACTGTTGAGGGCCTAGATAATCGGCTTCTTCCAAGGACCGCTGGAGCTGGAATGCTACCACTTTCTCGACAACTTTCCACATAAAGGGAAGGTTGGAGACTGGACGATAGTTATTAAGTACAGCTGGGTCCAGGGAAGGCTTCTTGAGGAGGGGGCGCACAAGTGCCTCCTTATAAGGAGCCGGAAAGGATCCCCACCTCAGAGAAGCATTGACAATCTCCTGGACCCAGCTCTGTGTCACCTCTCTGCTTGCCGAAACCAGCCAAGAGGGACACGGATCTAGTAGGCAGGTGGCAGAACTCACCGCTCCAATTGCCTTGTCCACTTCATCAGGAGTCACAGGTTAAACTCCACCCAGACAGATGGACAAGGATGGGCCCCAATCACCTCGACTGACTCGTTGTCATCCAACACTGCTATCCAATTGGAGTCGAGGTCTGTCCGGATCTGAGCGACTTTATCAGCAAAAAATGAGTTAAAATCCTCAGCACTGCTCAGCAAGGCCTCCCTAACTTGCCCCTGATTAAGAAGGGAGTGGGTCACCCTAAACAGAGCAGCCTGGTGGGAATCCACTGATGCAATCAAGGTGGCATGGTATACGCATCTTGCCGCCTTCAGTGCCACTTTGTAAGTCTTAATATGAGCTCTTACAAGTGTTCGGTCAGATTTGGATTTACTCTTCCTCCATCGCCTCTTTAGATGTCTCTTCTGGCATTTCAACACCTGGAGCTTCCTAGTAAACCAAGGAGCCCTCCAGAGAGTGAAACAGAGAGCTTGCAACGGTGCAATTCAGTCAAGAGCCTCCATAACAGCCCTGTTCCAGGCCACAGCAAGAGACTTCGCCAAGCCCTGGACGAGTGAATCCGGTAAAACCCGAAGCACCCTCTGAAAGCCTTCTGGATCCATCAGGCATCTGGGGCGGAACCACCTAGTCGGTTCCGCCTCCCTGCGGGGAAGGATTGGTGCCTTGAAATCAAGCCGTAGCAGGAAATGGTCTGATCATGACAAAGGCACAACTTCTAAGCCGCTTAATGTCAGACCATTACTCAAATGCTCTGAGAGAAATATCATTTTGGGTGCATGTCCGCCCTCGTGAGTTGGACTCTGAACTACTTGGGTCAGGTCCATGGCTGTCATGGTGGCCATGAACTCCTGCACTAGACCAGAGGATTCGCCGAGCAATGGCAGATTCACATCCGGGGGATTCCACCGCCAACCCGGCTACCTCCTCGAGCAGCACAGGCAGGGCTGTTGACATGCATCTGGGAGGCAGGTATATGAGCAACAAGCCCACCTGAACCCCTAGGTCTAACTTCACAAGGAGGGACTCACAACCCGCAATCCCAGGAGCAGCGTGTCTATGCAGGCTAACAGACTCCTTGGCTATAATGGCCACTCCTCCCCCCCTTCCCTGGGGTTATGGCTGATGCTGTACCTGAAACACAGCTGGGCACATTTCAGAGTGGGGAACTCCCCCGTCTGGGCCCACCCAGGTCTCAGTCACACATACCAAGTTGGCCTCCTTCTCCAGAATCAAGTCCCGGATGAGGAGAGCCCTGTTAACTACTGACATGGCATTGAGCAGCAGCAGCCTGAGTCCAGGGTCTAGATTACATTCATCACCAGAGCCCCGGATTGAGGCCAAGGACCCAGAACAGGTAGCCCCATGTAGAGAGCATTGCAGTAGTCGAACCTCGAGGTGGTGAGGACATGAGCGACTGTGAGCAATGACTCCCTGTCGAAATAGGGATGCAACTGGTGCACCAGGCGAACCTGTGCAAACATGTGCCCTCCTTGCCACAGCCGAATGCTGGTGTTCTAATGTTAGCTGTCGATCAAGGAAGATGCCCAAATTGCGAACCCTCTCTAAGGAGGTTAAAGATTCCCTCCCAGGGAAATGGATAGATAGATGGGATTGTCCTTCGGAGGCAAAACCCACAGCCACTCCATCTTGTGAGGGTTGAGTTTGAGCCTGTTGACACCCATCCAGATCCTAACAGCCTCCAGGCCCCGGCACATCACTTTCAGTGCTTCGCCGAATGGACCTGGGATGGAGATGTACAACTGGATGTCATTCGCATACCAATGACACCTGACCCCATGCACTTGGATGATCTCATCCAGCGGTTTCATGTAGATATTAAATAACAGGGTTGAGAGGACCGACCCCTGGTGAACCCCACAAGGGAGAAACCTAGAGGTTGACTTCTGTCCCCCACTAACACTGACTGCTATGGGCCGGAGAGGTAGGAGGAGAACCACTGTAAAATCTGTGCCTCCCAATCACAACCCCTCCAGCCGGGGCAGAAGGATACCATGGTCGATGGTATTGAAATCTGCTGCGAGGTCAAGAAGCACCAGGACAGAGGACAAACCCCTCCATCAGCATTACCAAAACAGTTTCTGTTCTGTAGCCGGGCCTAAATCCTGACTGCTGAGGGCCTAGATAATTGGCTTCTTCCAAGGACCTCTATCATTCTGTAACAGTCTCCTGCATGAGAAGGGGTTCAGACTATATGGCCTCTGAGATCCCTTCCACCTCTATGATTCTGTAACAGTCTCCTGCATGAGAAGGTGGTCAGACTGTATGGCCTCTGAGATCCCTTCCACCTCTATGAACAGTCTCCTGCATGCTAAGAGGGTCAGACTATATGGCCTCTGAGATCCCCTCCGCCTCTTTCATTCTGTAACAGTCTCCTGCATGCGAAAGGGGTCAGACTACTACTGGTGTGTGTGTGTGTGTGTGTGTGTGTGTGTGTATGAAAGAGCGAACTTTACCATTCTTTCCTTCCCAAAATAGCATTTTGTTGGGACTGTTCTGATTGGATGGTGGCGAAGTGTCCCATGTGGCCAAGAGGCTGGGGCTGAATGTGCATTTTTGTGACGAAAGGGCTGGGGCCAATAGCTAGGGGCCTTTTGGCCAAGGAGATAATGCAGCGGCTGATCAGCTGCTGCAGAAGAAAGAGCTTCATCCAACTGACCAGGCAAAATGGCAAAATGATGAGGCCAGTTAGGATTTAAAAGCCAGACACAGACTGCCCCCTACAGGCAACGAGAGGGACAGCTAAAGCA
Organism: Erythrolamprus reginae; assembly: GCF_031021105.1. Taxonomy (NCBI): domain Eukaryota; kingdom Metazoa; phylum Chordata; class Lepidosauria; order Squamata; family Dipsadidae; genus Erythrolamprus; species Erythrolamprus reginae. The sequence goes on along the minus strand of NW_027248439.1, from coordinate 119,144 downwards.
TGGAAGGCCCAGTGTAGGAAGTTCCCTTAGTGTTGACTGTGGAATTCTGGGAGTTGAAGTCCACTCATTTTCAGGTTGCTAAGCTAGCCAGTTTTTTTCTAACTTCTCTCTGGGTTTTTTCCCCTTGTTTGTCTGTTTGTCTGTGTCTCTCTGTTTGTGTGTGTGTGTGTGTGTTACAGAGAGAAGGTTTTTTTTAACTCTGCAAAGTTCTGGCAACTATTTTTCCCACAAAGTTGCATCAGCCCTTTTGTTTCAAAATAAAGTTTTCAAAATAAAGTTCAATCCATGTTGGCTTTAACTCAGCAGGCAGCTATTTCAGACCTGTGATATGCTCTGGCATTAACTGGCCCCTGGGATTGTGTCTCCATGCCCACAAATGTCAGATTTGTTTGTTTCTGCAAGCCTCCGGGATCAGTTTCCAGCATGGAGCTCCCAAACCTCTCAATTCGAGATGACCAATTTAATTCCATCTCTGCCCCTGCCATTAAGTGCCATAGGGGGGATTATTTCCCTTTCATTCCTCTTCAGAGAATTCCCCAAAGTTGAATCATCCAGGGATCTCTCCTGAGAGGGAGAATCACAATCAACATTTCAGCTCTGCTCTTGGGCTGAATCCTCCAGGGGCAGAGAAATAGGGAGTTTGGAGACAGTCAGAGTCTCTTGCATGTACGTCTCTCTCCTTTCCAGGTGAAGCTGTGTTTCAATCAGGAAAGCAACTGCATCATATCCCACCTTGTGAAAATCCTTTGAATTCTTCTTTAGCAACAGAAAGGAAATTGATTGAGTCATCCCATGGATGATGGACCTCCTGCTTCTGGTTGTGGTGCTGCTTGTGTCCTATCCAATCTCTGGGAAGCTGGGAAGGAAATGCTGGATGAGTTTGGAGCACCAGGATGGAAAACAACCACAGAGCTTTTACAGCCCAGGAGACCATCTCATTGGTATAGTCCTCACTGGACATGAAACATTGCATATAAAGTTGCTTTTCAACGTGGCTCCTTCTCTTCCTGATCCGTAAGTCATTCAGAGTGATGGAGTTGCACTCCCTCTGTTCTAACACTCAACTTATTTTATGTTTTTTCCTCATTTATTGTGAATATGTTTAATTTCCTAAACGATTTTGATTTCCACGGCTTCTGGTTTTTGTCTGATTTTGTGAAAGAGACTCAAAAAGGGGTCTGAGAAAAAGCTGAAAGGGCTGGAGATTATTTTCCTCTCTCTCTGTTCAATCCTTAATTTATCATTTGAATAATGAATTTTATTTAAAGTAATTGGGAAATCAGTTGTAGTTGCTGTACCTCAACGATTTCCATATTTGTGTAACTGATCATTGCTTTTGGTTCACTAGGCATGTGGAAAATTATACACTGCTCAAAAAAATAAAGGGGACACTTGAACAACAGAATATAACTCCAAGTCAATCAAACTTCTGTGAAATGAAACTGTCCACTTAGGAAGCAACACTGATTGTGTTGCTTTTCACATGCTGTTGTAAGCACATTCAACTTTGTACAGAACAAAGTGTTCAATGAGGATATTTCATTCATTCAGATCTAGGATGTGTTCTTTGAGTGTTCCCTTTATTTTTTTGAGTAGTATATATTAAAAGAAGTATTTGTTGTTGCTGTTGATTATAATAACATATTTTTTACTATAGGGCAATTGGTGGGTTTTTATTTGGCTTAATGTTAATTTTCAACATTCAACTGATCAACCAGAATTCCCAGTTCATGCACAACCTCACACTGGGCTCCAATATCCATAACAACTATATGAGCACTTTCCACACTTCAGATGCCTTGCTGGACATTCTCTCCACTGGAGAAGTCAATGTCCCCAACTATGGCTGTGGAAGGAAGGACAACCTTCTGGCTCTTCTTGATTTGGCTAGAAATGAAATCTCCATCCAGATGTCAACAATAGGAGGCACCTACAAGGTCCCACAGGTTTGTTCGTGCTTTTCTCCATCTGGTAAAAGTAAGTGGTGGGTGATGGTAGATGAGCAATAGATGCAATCATGTTTTCTGCATGGAATTCAGGAATTGATTTCCTCCATATTAGCAAAAATGTCAATGTTCTACCCCTTTATGTCCATGTTGAGATTAATCATAAAAGGCCTGAAATGCAAGAAATACCTTCTCTGGAGAAGACATTCTACCAACTAGTTAATTGATCCAAAAATATCTCTAGTTGTTGGGGCCCCTATTGGCATCTTCATTTTAGAAGACAAGACCTGCCCTATCCACTCGGATTGAAGTTGGCAATAGTTGCATTTTATGTAACTAGAATATGGAATAAAAATGACTCTAGCAATTATAGACCAAATGGACTAGCAGATATTGTGGCTAAAATTTATGGCACGATCCTCTTAGTTAAACTTGAGAAAAATGCATTCCTTGCAGAAGAACCAGAAGGTTTTAAGTAGAGTTAAAAGCTATGTAGATTTTATAAGAAACAATGCATAAGTTAATGATCATCTATTGGCTCAAATTGGTCGTGAAATATCTAATCTATATCAGTGAGGTAAAACAAGGTTTGCAGGCTTTCTAAATGTTAGTGCAACATTTGACTCAATGAACAGAGAAATAGGATGGAGAAAATGGATTGCCCTCCAAATGGAGCTCAGCCTGTTGGCCCTGATCCAAGCCCTTGTTGGAGAGGAAGGTTTGGGCTCAATGGGGCCACGAGAAGAAGGACCTATGCTTACCAAGCAGGGAAAGGAAAGATACATATTTGAACCCTTGCTATTCACTATAGATATGAATGACTTACTAGGACTAATGCGGGATAAAAAACAGATCATAAATAAATGTTATTTCATTTACTAAACTAGTGGACCAGTGAAAGGCAGTGCACATAGTATACAGCACTTGGATTTCAGGAAGGCTTTGACAAGGTAAACCCCAACCTATTTCTTGGTAAAGTAAAAAATATGTGAGATAGGCAGTATGATGCCCAGATGGAGTCAGCCGGTGGTCCTCAATGGAACTACGTCTGCATGGAGGGAAACCAGCAGTGGGGGACCCCCAGGTTCCATTTTATGCCCAGGATTCTTCAACATCTTCATGAATGATTTGGATGAGGGGAGAAATGGGGATATCATCAAAACTGAAGACAACACTAAAGTGGCAGGAATAGCCAGCACCCCAGAAGATAAGGTGAAGATCCAGATGGATCTAGATAGACTTCAACCCCAACAAGATGAAATTCAATGTAGGGAAATGTAAGGTTTTACACTTAAGCTGGAGAAACCAAATGTTCACTTACAGATTAGGTGAAATCTGCCTCAATTGTAGTAACTGTGAGAGGGATCTTGGAGTCTTAGTGGACAATCAATTAAAAATGGAGCGACAATGTTTGGCACCAGCCAAAAAAGCCCAAAACATTTGCATCAACAGATGGATAAAATCATGTGAAGTAATAGTATCGCTTTATAATGCCTTGGCAAGACCACACTTGGAATACTGCATCCGATTTTGATCACAATATTATTTTAAAAATGTAGAGACTAAGATGATTAAGGGTCTGGAGACTAAAACATATGAACAGGGCTGCGATCAGGAATTTTGTGGCCCCATACAGCCTAAGTGTCTGGGGGGCCCCCTCCCCGCCATTTTAAAACTACTTTATTTTGCGACATACCAATTATGTATTAAATTTACCTTTCACAAAAAAACACATTAAACCCTACCACTACAAAAAGGTTCACTTGTTTGACAGGTTAATAATATGAGTCATTTTGTTAAATCTTTTGGTCAAGTATGTTTATTACTATAGTGCAAATATGACATCATAAAGGAAAGCACAGTGAACTGTAAACATATACAAATATTCACTAGACAACACAACATATAACAAATGATACTCTTGCAAAGTAAAAGGCAGTAATGGCAGGTGCTTTTTGTTCTCCATACATATTTAAGCATGATGCCAGCAACTTCATGAGAGTTTAGGGATAACCCACTGTATTTTAATTCATATATTAATTATTATTTAGCATATAGCAATAGCTTTGGGGATGGTGTGATTATCCACTGACTGAGCTACTTTGTTAGGCAGGTATATGTATACACATTTATCACATGAATACAAATGCAAAACTTGACTACTTCCCAATTAGATCATTTTGGTTGAACAAATAAAGTCATCAGCTTTTAATTAAAATCAATATGCCTCTGTCTTCTATTTTACACAAAGATTTCCACAAGCAAATTGCAAAAAAACAGTAACAAGGCAACAAAACACCCAATCTGTAAGGGAAACATTCTTGGAAGTATTTAAAACTGGGTCACATATTCCAGCTATATATGATACATTCAAAAAAAACCTTTTATAAAATACTGCAACCACACTATCAGAGTTGCCAGCCAGAGGGTATGGAATCTACGGAGAGGGGCGGCATACAAATCTAATAAATAAATAAATTTCCTTTAAATAGCTTGTTCCTTTCATCAGTTACACCTTGCTACAATATTTCAGCAATGAACAGTCTAGCATCATAATTTACTAGCAATACTTTACATTGCCATATTACATGACATAATGCACTACGCACCAGAACCAACTATGTCTAGTATTTTACATTGATTATTTATACCACTTTCAGTACTATTAAATAACAGCATAAAGCCTATGTTGACGACTCAGCTACCTGACCAAATTCACTGTAATTACACACCAAGAGAACATTGGCATGCAAAAAAAAGAAAGAGAGAAAACCCCTCAAGTTTAATCACCCATGTCTAGGTAAGACTTGAAAGCCTGAAACACCGGTGCTCCCGGTCTAATGCGGCACAGCAGTGACACTGAGTAAGGCTCTTGCAGCTATTTATCTGCATGTACTCAAGAAGTACTCGTGAAAGCTACAACCGGGCAGGCATCATGAAGCAGCCTTTTGACACCCACTAGTTGATGCTCTCCTCCTATAATATGGCATTGCAAAGGGCGCCCACTCCAACTTTTAAGGAGCTCAAGGAAGGAACGAAGGAAGGAAGGGAGGGAAGGAGGGAGGGAGAGAGGGAAAGAAGGAAGGGAAGGAGGGAGAGAGAAGGAAGGAAGGAAGAAGGGAGGGAGGGAGGGAAAGAAGGAAGGGAGGGAGGGAAGAAAGGAAGGAGGGAGGGAAAAAAGGAAGGAGGGAAGGAGGGAAAGAAGGAAGGAAGGGAGGGAGGGAAGGAGGGAGGGAGAGAGGGAAAGAAGGGAAGGAGGGAGGGAGGGAAGGAGAGAGGGAGAGGAAAAGAAAGAAGGAAGGAAGGAAGGAGCCAGGCCCATTTCAGCAACGCCTAACTCTCTCCGGTGGATCTCCTCCCGTGGATCACTGAGGGAATCAAACTCCCCCGCCCCCTTTCTATCAAGTTCGCAGCACCCGCGCTTGCCTGTTCTGTGCAGTTGCTCTTCCTCCTGATGGTGGAGAAGCCCGGTAGTAAAATACAGTGTATGCCACGGCGCTCGCCTTGACCACTAAACAGACCAAAGAGACTATGCATAAACTGCCGGCGTTCCCCCCCACTCCTCCCCCCGGATTTCCTCTTCCCCCCCCCTCGATTTCCCCTTATTCCCCCTGCAAACAGCATGGGGGGGACTCGGCTTCTCACCTCTCGCTCACCGCCTGCTGGTTCCTGGCCGTACTTGTCCTCTTCTGATGCCGGCTGTTCTCTCTCCGGCGCCCAGGCTAGGCGGCTCAGGGGACAGCGCGCCGCTTTCCCCCGGGCCCCAGTCCAGCCCGATCTTCACACTGGGGAGGAGCCAATTCAGACGGGCGCAGAGGCATAACTGCCATGCACTTTGAAAGTGCCGCGCTCAGCAGGGGCGGAGCGGGGAGGAGCCACGGCGGGTGCGAAAGTGCTGTGCTAAGATCTCACGTTGCCTGCGCGGCCGGTACCGGTCTTCTTCAATCTCCGGGCCCCCCTCATGGCCGGGCCCCTGACGCCACTACCGGTAGTATTGCCCTATCGGCAGCCCTGCATATGAAGAACGGTTGCAGGAATTGAATATGTCTAGTTGAATGAAAAGGACTTTGAGTGACTGAGAGGAAAATGTAAAGATGGTTTATTTTGTGTAAAGAAGGGAATCAAAGTGCAGCCATAGTGTGATATCAAGTTGTCTTTTATACTCAAATGACCTTCCCTCTGTACCATTATATAACCATGTGTGTGAAGCAGTATTATGAACACATATTGTATTTTTAGCTCATTGTGTGAAAAACAGGATATGAAACTGGGGCTAGTCCCTAAGTAAGAGGAAAAGCCACATGAAGAACATATGTCATTGCTCACGTCATAACTTATGGGAGTGTTCGGTATACTGGGAGTCACGTATGAATTGTTGATTTGGTATAAAAATGGCTGTGTGAAGATGTCAATTGCCTTCTTCAGGGGTTATTCTCTACCTGAGTTGGCCTCTCCTTGAGTAACGAGATAGTAAACGTCTGTTCCCGTTTACCTGGCTCCTGTGTCATTATTTTTCCTTTTCTCACAGTGACCTAATAACAGTGTGCAATATTTCAGGGGCTGCCACAAAGAATAGGGGGGATGGGTTCACCTATTTTCCAAAAATTGGAAAACAAGACTAGAAACAGTGGATTGAAACTAATCAAGGAGAGAAACAACCTAGAACTAAGGAGAACTTTCCTGACCCTTAGAGCAATTAATCAGTGGAATAACTTGTCCCCAGAAGTTGTGCGTGCTCCAACACTGGAGATTTTTAAAAAGAGACTAGACAGCTACTTGTCTGGAAGTGTATAGGGTCCCCTGATTGAGGAGGAGGTTAGACTAGAAGACCTCCAAGGTCCCTTCCAATTCTTTTATTCTGTTTTAAGTTCTGTTATAGGTACACATGTTGAGCATGCTAAATACCTATTGGAACTCACTAATTTACACTAACCAAATGATATTATCATACTTACACATTGGATTGTATACTCTGTGAACAAGACTTGGATTCTTTTGTCATAATAATTATCTGATAATTAATCAAGTTCAAAAATTACGGTCTTTGGGAAATGACATGGTAGCCACAGTTGGTCAGCCAATGGAGCATTTACCACCTTTCCTTACCTGGGTTTTTTTTCTCTGAGACTGAATCTGGGACCTTCATCATCAAAGGAGCTCAGTCAGAGAAAGGGCCTGAGTGAAAGTGGCGCAAAAACATCATAGCTCTCCAGGTACCTCAACCCCAACTATCAAAGCATAAGAGGCCCAAGTTTCCGCCATGTTCTTACATCCATCTGATGTTTGGGGCTTCAGAGAGGGGGATGGGACTTTTTGCCTCTGCCAGTTGGACGAAGCTCTTTCTTCCGCCGCAGCTGATCGGCCGCAGCCTACTCTCCCTCGCCCAAAGGCCCCTAGCTCTTGGCCCCAGCCCTTTCGTCACACAAATCCACATTCAGCCACAGCCTTTTGGCCACATGGGACACATGACGGAGGCAAAAAGTCCTAAACCCTCAGAGAGAAATCTCTAGCAGAACCAACCCCATCACGGCCTCTGATGTCTTGGGGTGAGTAAAAGGACTCCAGCTGCTGCCCTCACAGTTGTATTGGGAATTTATACCATTTCTGCTATGTCTAAGTTCAGAAAATATGGATATCGGCATAAATTTGAGTCTACGAAAACTGACAGGCTCCGAAAAGAGACAAAAGTTCAATTAAAGAGAAATCTTGGATTATACAACTGACAAATCGTAATAGGAACTGAGGTCTCCCTTTTTCTTGTATAACTGGAGAAGAAGCTAAAAAAAGTCCTCCAGAAAAAAATCTGGGATACAGAAACAGAGAAAGATGCACCAATCCTCAAAAATTATAACAGGCTCTTTATTGGAATATAATACTTCAGTCGGCATTTCAATGTGATAATCTAATTGTGGTAAATTGTAAAGGTGGTACAGTAATATTATTCACAATGTTTATAGTTTTTAAAATTTATTATTTTTCATTTTTATTATACAATCTTGCTAATATTCTGTCTTTAATATTCCAAACAATGTCTAACTACAAATTGTTCCAATACATTCATGAGGAGCAGGTTGGATTTATTAAAATCTAATATTTTGGATTTGATCTGACCCCAAATATGACACAGCATTTTCATTGCTTTTTCAGATCAAATATAGAACTGCTTCAGAGGCTCTGAGTGATAAAAGCAAATCCCCCTTTTTCCACCAGATGTTTCAGAAAGAAGGGATCCACTACCCAGCCATTGTCCAACTGCTCCTCCATTTCAGATGGACCCTGATTGGCCTCTTTGCTTCAGACACAGAGAAGGGAGAGAATTTCATGAGGACTTTCCCTCCTGTGCTTGTCAGGAATGGAATTTGTGTGGTTCTATCACAACAATTCTCAACAGCAGGATCTACAGCCTATCTCAGGGATGCCCTCTCTAAGTGGAGACAAGTCAATGTCTATGTTCACTTCATGGAACGTGATCCCCTTTGGGGCAGAATTCTTCCTTTCCATTTAACATTTCTGCCCTTGCTGGGACTCATTGAAGAGAAAGTCTGGATCCTCACAAATTTTACAGCATATAGAATAGACAGGCGCAGACTTCTCAAATACATCCACAGTATTTGGAACTTTGGTTATCTGACCAAAAGAAGGCCAAAAGATGAAGCCTTTGAATCTGGTTTCTTTGTGGAAGAAAACTTTCAAGATCTTTATTTTCTCCATTCTCTTTCAAAGAACGTCTTTTCTGTCAAAGGCCGCAGAAGATGCACCCCGAAAGCCCCACTGGAGACCCAGTGGAAATGGAACAGAAGACGGATCCCAAATTTTTATGAATTTTACAACCCCATAAAGACTCTGGCCCATGTCTTGAGTGCCGCCTATTCCCCCAGATGGAGGAGGAGAAGGAAGGAGGGAGAAAAGAGGTTGGGGTCTCCAAGGCTGCAGCCGTGGCAGGTAAGGGGTCCTGACAGGGTTCCATGAATCTCAGATCCTTTGGAGGAGGAATCCCGAGGAGAAGGAGGGGAACCACCTCAACGGATCTGCCCAATTTAATTACTCAGCGAATAATGGTTCCAAAGCAGTGTGTGTGTGTGTGTGTGTGTGTGTTTCCCAAGTATTTTACTACCACTCTATGGGTGTGGCTTATTTTGTGGCTGTGGCTTTATGGTCATGTGATTGGGTGGGAGGGGTTTACTAGCCATGTGACCAGGTGGGAGGGGTGGCTTCATGGTCATGTGACTCAGCAGGTGATGCTTGGTGGTCATGTCACGGAACAATTAAAAATAATAGGATTTTTCTCTTTCGCTCTTTCTTTTTCTTTCTTTCTCATCTATTTCTTCCTTGTTTCCTTCCTTCCCTCCCTCCCTCCTTCCTTCCTTCCTTTATTCCTTCCTTCCTTCATTCATTCCTCCCTCCCTCCTTTCTTTCTCTTTCCCTCTCTTACTTTCCCTCCCTCCCATCCATCTTCTTCCCTCCTTCCTTCCTTCCTTCCTTCTTTCGTCCAATCCTCCCTCACTTCTCTCTCTTTCTTTCATTATTTCTTTTTTTCTTCCTTCCTTCCTTCCTTTCTTTCTTTCTTTTTTCTTTCTTTCTTTCTCTCTCTTTATTTCTCTCCATTCCTTACACCCACCCACTCAACTTCTCCTTCCTTCCTCCTTCCCTCCCTCCCTGCCCCCTTCCCCCTCCATCCCTCTCTCTTTCTCTCCCTCCATTCCTTACTTCCTTTCTCTGTCTCTTCCCCCCTCTTTTTTTCCCTCTCTCACTGCCTCCCACACAAACTTCCTCCTCAGTCCTTCCTCCCTCCCCCTCCCCTCCCCTTCCTTCTTTCCTTCCTTCCTTCCTTCTTTCTCTCTCTCTCGCTCTTTCTTTCTCTCCATTCTTTGCACCCACCCACTCAACTACTCCTTCCTTCCTTCCTCCTTACCTCCCTCGCTCCCTCCCCCTCCCTCCGTCCCCTTTCTTTCTTTCTTTCTTTCTCTTTCTCTCCCCCTCTCTTTCTGTCACTCCCTTACTCCCACCCATCCACTCAACTTCTCCTTCCTTCCTTCCTCCACTCCCTCCCCCTCCCTCCCCTCCCTCCCCTTTCTTTCTCTCTCTTTCTTTCTTTCTTTCTTATCTTTCTCTCCCCCTCTTTCTTTCTTACCCACCCACCCACACAAACTTCCTCCTCAGTCCTTCCTTCCTCCTCTTTCTCCCTCTCTCTCTCTCCCTCTCCCTCTCTTTCTTTCTTTCCCTCCCATGTTCCCACCAACCCAACCACCCAAACCTCCTCAGTTCTTCCTCCCTCCCTCTCTCCTCTCTTTTTTCTTTCTTTTCCTCCCTCCATCCCACTCAATCTTCCTTCTCACTCTTTCCTTCTTGCTTCCTCCATCCCTCTTTCTTTCTCTTTCTCTCCCCCTATTTCTTTCTTTCTCTCCATTCCTTCCACCCATCAACTCAACTTCTCCTACCTTCCTTCCTCCTTCCCTGCCTCCTTCCCCTCCCTCCCTCTCTCTTTCTCTCCCTCCATTCCTTCCTTCCTTTTTCTGTCTCTCTCTCCCCCTCTTTCTTCCCCCCTCACTTCCACCCACCCAAACCTCCTCCTCAGTCCTTCCGCCTTCCCCTCCCTTCGTCCCCTCTCTCCCTCTTTCTTTATCTTTCTCTCCCCCTCTTTCTTTCTTTCCCTCCTTCTGCACATGCTCAGAAAAATAAAAAAATAAAAAAAATAAAAAAATATTGTTTAAAAATTGGGAAAAAATGCCAGCCCCCAGAGATCAGTATCAGGCCAGTGACCATCATGAGTGGGCCGAAAAACAGAAGGAAAAACATTTACTTTTACTTTTTTAAAAGCCACCAAAAACAAAGTGACAGATGTGCAGTGCTGAAAAACTGGCTTCTTTGCATGCACAGAAGAAGAAAAAATAAATAAATAAATCCCAAAATCAAAAAGACATTCAAAACAATTTGGGGGGAAATGGCAGCCCCTGGGGACCAGGACGAGGCCAGGACGAGGCTCCCGTTGTGCCTGGACTGGACTGGACCGGTAGGAACCCGCCCCTGTTCCAATAGATCCCATGGCATTTTGATATTAAACACTGTTAATTTGAAAATGCTGTATAGGTTTGTGATTAGCATTGTGGAATTTGACCTTTATAAATTTGGAGGAGACCCCTGAGATCATCTAGCCCAACCCCTCCTCTGCAGAAATCCCAGTGAAAGCTTCTCTGACTGATGGCGGCTCCGTCCTTGCATTCAGAGAATCCACGAAGGGGAGACTGAGCTTCTCTGCTTTCCTGGCTCAGCTCTAAAAGAGCTCATCCTTTGAGGATATTTTTCTCTCTTGTTTATCTAAAGTCTCCTCTCCTGTAACCGAGTTCATTTTTCCATGTGTGACACCCTGGAGTAACAGTGAGCAGATCTTAGGCTGGTGTGTGACGTGTGTCAGTGATCGGAAGAGGGCTGCATCCTCCTCTGCTCAATCGAGAGATGGTGTCCGTTGGAAAAGGGGCTCCCAGACTCCTCCCGATCTTCAGCTTTCCTCCTTCTTGTCTTTCCTCAAGGATACGAGCAGCTCCTTTGATCTCTTCCTTGCCTTACCGTATTTTTCGGAGTATAAGATGCACTCTCCCCTACCTGGGACGGATTCCCATTCTGCATGCACACAAGCAAAATCTCGCTAGAAACATAGAAGTCTGACGGCAGAAAAAGACCTCATGGTCCATCTAGTCTGCCCTTTCCAAGAACATCTCCCTGCTGATTCATATTCTGTTTCCAGTTAACTACAATTTTGAGGTCATTTCAACAAACATGGATATCAAGTTTGGTGTCCCTCATCTTTCTTCCAGTCCAACATAGAAACATAGAAACATAGAAGACTGACGGCAGAAAAAGACCTCATGGTCCATCTAGTCTGCCCTTATACTATTTCCTGTATTTTATCTTACAATGGATATATGTTTATCCCAGACATGTTTAAATTCAGTTACTGTGGATTTACCAACCACGTCTGCTGGAAGTTTGTTCCAAGGATCTACTACTCTTTCAGTCAAATAATATTTTCTCATGTTGCCTTTGATCTTTCCCCCAACTAACTTCAGATTGTGTCCCCTTATTCTTGTGTTCACTTTCCTATTAAAAACACTTCCCTCCTGAACCTTATTTAACCCTTTAACATGTTTAAATGTTTCGATCATGTCCTCCAGACTATGCAGATCGAGTTTATGAAGTCTTTCCTGATACGTTTGATGCTTAAGACCTTCCACCATTCTTGTAGCCCGTCTTTGGACCCGTTCAATTTTGTCAATATCTTTTTGTAGGTGAGGTCTCCAGAACTGAACATCAATGTTCTTATATGAGACTCTATTGTTAGTCAAGTCCTATGTACTAAAAAAAAACACCCCTAGATGATTTTTCTACTGCTTTTTATTCCTGCACCCTTCTCTCTGTGAAAATCATGCATATTTTTTCTGCAAACTTGATATTCCACTCATTAAATTTTCTCTTATTTAAAAAGGTAAAAAAACAAGCTTCCAAAAATTGAACTATTACAAAGACAAAACATATATTTAAAAACAGACAAACCCACATACATATACTGTATATTGTCCCCCAGTTGAATACTATAACGGGGGTCCTCAAACATAGTTGGGCAATTCACAATCCTTTAGATGGCTGGGGGGGCTGGACCAGGTGGGTGGTCATGTGACTGGATGGGCGTGGCCAATGTAACAGTCCAATTTTTTTCTCTTTCTCCTTCCTGAGCTGTACTTGCTCACCACGAGGAATCTACTTACTTAATAAAACACCCACCCACCCCAAAGGGAAAAAGAGCACAAACTTTCTTGCCACTTGCCTAACTTCATTACAAAAGCAGCTTCAGGCTCTTCAAAAAAGGCCATTAAAAAAGAATGAAAGAAACTAGATTTCCTTCAAAATAACTCATGATCACAGAGCACAGAAGTCATGGGAGGCTGAGATAAGCTGTCAATCAAGCCCCCCCTTCTCCTCTCTAGGGGCCCATGTGGGTCTTTCCCTGTCGGTTCCAGCCAAAGGCTTCTGGCTTTGCAGAGCTGTGAGTGCCTGCCAGCAGGGGAGGGGGCCAGGGGAGGGAGGGGAGACCAGCCTCCTTCTTTTTAGTTATTTGGAATTTTAAGCCGGAAGGAGAATTCAAACTGATTTGCTTCTTGCCACACTTGTGCCTATGTATCCACACACAGGAAAGCTACAAAAATTGTCCAGCAACCAATTTGGTGGATGTACTTTATATATGGCAAGAACCAAAGCAATGGGTGAATTCTCCTTCAGGCCTTACACTGTGGTTGCACTTGAATGAGTGTTAGCCAACTTCAGTGGATTTTGAAAAAGCTAGGAGACAGGGAGACATGTCCCCCACCCACCCACCCACTTTTAAAGGGCTACCTTTCAAAGCAGCCCCTCCCCTACTCACCCACAAGCAGCATCTGTGTCATCATAAGGGCAGCTCAACCAGTGACAGAATCGCCGCTCATGGGAACATAAGGCCAATGGTAAGGGGTGGGGAAAGGGGCGGGGCTTAATTCTACCACTCCATGCACCAGATACTTTGCATTGGTGGGCTATATCCAGTCCACGAACCTTAGTTTGAGGATCCCTGTATTAGAACATAGAATAACGGAGTTGGAAGGGACATTGGAGGTCTTCTAGTCCAACCCCCTGTCTAGGCAAGAAACTCTACACCACTTCAGATAAATGGTTATCCAACATCTTTAGAACTTCCAGTGTGGGACTATAAGATACACCTGTGCATAAGACACACCAAGATTTCAAAGAGGTAAATAAGAAAATAAAGATTTTGCCTTCCCTCAGCCCCCAGGATCATCATCAGCACGCTCCCCAAGCTGTGGTCAAAAGTAATAGTCATCCCCATTTTCAAAAAAGGAGACCCTTCACGAGTGGACAACTACAGACCAATATCTCTCTGTTTCGTCCCTTGTAAAATCATGGAATCAATTATAAATCGACAAATCACCCTCTACTTAGAATCTAATAACCTACTCTCAAACAAACAATTTGGATTCAGAAAGAAACTATCCTGCAACCTACAAGTACTTCACTGCAAAAACATTTGGACTACCCTCCTTGACCAAGGAAAATCCATTGATGCAATTTATATAGACTTTTGCAAAGCCTTCGACTCAGTGGTCCATGACAAACTACTCCTAAAACTCAAATCCTATGGCATCTCAGGACTCCTCCACAACTGGATTACTGCATTCCTGTCAAGCAGGCAACAAATTGTCAAAATTGGTAGCGCCATCTCCACCCCGCCCCTGTCATAAGCGGCGTTCCCCAGGGAAGCATACTAGGTCCTACTCTCTTCATTCTATACATCAATGATCTCTGCGACCATATCGAAAGCAACTGTGTAGTTTTTGACGACGATGTGAAACTTTTCAACACCACTGACAACACACTCACTCTCCAAAAAGACCTGGACTTTGTCTCAGACTGGTCTAACACCTGGCAACTTCAAATATCAACCAACAAATGCTCTACCCTCCACATTGGCAAAAAGAATCCTAACCGCACATACGAACTGAATAAACAATCTCTCACTGTCAACCCACATTCTGTAAAGGACCTTGAAATGCTAATATCGAATGACCTAAGTGCTAAAGCCCACTGCAACAATATCGCCAAAAAAGCCTCTAGAGTTGTCAACCTGATCCTACGCAGCTTCTGCTCAGGCAACCTCACCCTACTCACAAGAGCCTACAAAACTTTTGCCAGACCCATCCTAGACTACTGCTCATCTGTCTGGAACCCATACCACATCTCAGACATCAATACCCTTGAAAATGTCCAAAGATATTTCACCAGAAGAGCCCTTCACTCCTCCACTCGAAACAGAATATCCTACGAAAATAGACTAACAATCCTAGGCCTAGAAAGCCTAGAACTACAACGCCTAAAACACGATCTGAGCATTGCCCACAAGATCATATGCTGCAATGTCTTACCAGTCAATGACTACTTCAGCTTCAACCGCAATAACACAAGAGCACGCAACAGATTCAAACTTAATACGAACCGCTCCAAACTTGACTATAAAAAATATGATTTCAACAACCGAGTTATCGAAGCGTGGAACTCATTACCAGACTCAGTAGTGTCAACCCCTAACCCCCAACATTTCTCCCTTAGACTCTCCACGATTGACCTCTCCAGGTTCCTAAGAGGCCAGTAAGGGGCGTACATAAGTGCACTGGTGTGCCTTTCGTCCCCTGTCCAATTATCTTTCCTTTCTTTCACCTATATTATATATTCTCTTCCTTTCATATATCTTCTCCTTTAAGTTCACCTTCACCCTCTTTTATATTATCACATGTCTATTTTCTTCCTATGTATTTATGTATTGGACAAATGAATAAATGAAAAAATGAAATTTTCAGACCTCCCAAACCCTCTGCACACCTGTTTTCACATGGAGCTGGCCTTAGGGAGACCAAAAATGGCTGTGTTCAGTGTATAAGATGCACCAACGTTTCCACCCACTTTTGGGGGGGAGAGGAAGTGTGTCTTATACTCCAAAAATATGGTATTTAGGAAGTGTAATGGTATCTGTGAATGACTTTAGGGTTGAGGAGAAGAGAGGCTGCCTAGGGAAGGATCAGATCAGAGGGGAGAATCCTGCAGCTGCATAATGGGAGAGAACGAAACTCAAAAAGGATCCTGGCTAACTATTCAAGCTGAGAAAAGAGTTGGTGGGAGATTTGTTCTTTCAGATTTACAAAATTTTGTTAATGTTGCATTTTGATCAAGTAGAATTAGCACATCTTGAGGCGTTTTCCAACAGGATGACAAGAGATGATTACCCTGACACCTTTCTTCTTGATAAACCCCCATGCTTTCTGGGAATCTACCTGTGGTTTCTAAAGAGTTTCTGAATCATCTTTTTCTCTTTCTCTCTATTCATTTTATTTCTCATCTGCTCTAGAATGTTCCCTATAATTTGACCAATTGTGTCAATTATATTTTCTCTATATTTTGTCAATATATGATTGACAAATTTTTGTCAAACATTTTCATTCATTTTTGAAGATAATGGCAGTTTTATTTAACTATATTTGGAGATTGGACAATTGTAGAAGAAAGATTCAATGTGGGATAAGAAACAATTATTTCTCTATTTCAAATTCCTGGATGTTTCCATTCTAGTTTCATCCCTTTCTGGAGAAGAATGAATATTGGAATATTACATCAAAAAAACTGTACTTGGACCAAAATGGAGAGATAAAAGCAGATCTGGGCATTGCCTGCCACTTGGTTGTCCCGAAGGAGGATGTCAAGAAAGAGACTCTGGCGTATTTTATAAGACAGAGACTTTCTATCGACCAAGATGCTCTTTCACGGCTAAAGTTGCTCAATAAGGTGGGAGAAATTTTGCTGTCTTTTCTCTGTTTTCCAAAGCTTGAGATCCCATTTCAAGTGGGGAAAGCCTAGAGTCTCCAGGGTGGTTGGCCTTCCCTGCCAGTTGGTGTCATTTAATGGAAGTTCTTCAATAGACAGCAACTAAATGAAGAATTTTTGCCATATTTTATGGAAAACCTTCAAGATATTACTGGTCAGAGGTTTCTTTCTTCATCACAGTTTTATTATACATTAAAAAAACTAATTCCAGTCTGGAGGAGACCGCAGCGGGATCTCTTCGGCAGCGCTCTGCCTCGAGATTCCTTCTATCCCTCCGAAGGTCGCCAATTGCGATCGGATCGGGCTCGGATGGCCCGATCCCAGAACAGGGGGCTCCCCTCTGTCCGAGGAGCTGTCGCTGAAGCTCCGGAGGCAGCGGTTCGCCCCGCAGCTTCGGAGAAGGGAGAACCGATCTTCCTTCTGTAGGAAGATTCGGCCAGTGCATTCTCTCCATACCCAGCAGGAAGCAAGAGAAAGTAGTAGAAAGTAAAATTATTGCAACCTATCTGACTGGAAAGGAATACAACAGACAAAAAGACCTAAGGTAAAAAAACTCTTTTTTCGTTTCATGTTCAAAAACAGAAGATTTGATCACAATAAAAGTTTCAAGTGAAAGTTTTTCTTCAACAAGGCGAAGGTGAAAGGGTTTTTTTTTGACAATTTGTATCCATCCACAAATAACAGTCGAATCTAATTTTTTCACTTTCGTTTTTTTCCATCTTGAACTTGAACTTTGAATCTTAAAAAATATATTTTTTTACTCTATGGATTAATAAAATAATTTAAATTGGATATGACTATATAGAAAATTTAAATTGCTAAAGGAAATCTGCAACGATGATTGGAATTCGTATTTTTTAGATCGTTAAAAACATAGTGTTCCGGGCTTTAACTCTGACAGCGGAGGAACACGGTCTTGCTGCCTTTCTTCTCACCTTGTTGTTGTTTTTTTTACAATAACGAAATAACGCATAACTTGAAAATAAATGGAAAATAAAAGGAACTGAAACATTAAATCACAAAGAGTTTATCCAGCCTTTCCTTTGGATTATTTACTTCTGGATTAACGTATTTGGATTACTTGCTGATCGTTCCTGGATTATTTGCTGAGAATTTCCCAACATCTGCCTTGCTGCACGAAACTTAACCTGACTTCATTTTAAGATTTGCCTCTCTACCTTTGTCTTGGATCTGGAAAATAAACTTAATCTATTCTAAACAAACGAAAACTTTTAACTTGACGTTGCCTCTCAATTTGAAATTCGAACTAAATACAACTCTACCCTTTGACACCTGGATCTACAACCCCTATTTGCTAGCACAACTATTCGATCTATAAGAAGAACATAAGTATATAATACTGATATTTTGTCTTTTAGAATAACTATTTTCTTCCCTGGTCTCTTTTTGATTTTTTTCTTTTCCTTTTTTGTGCAGTGTCATTTTTAAAAGATAATTGATTTGAAACATATGCGTTGTTAATAAACCTTGGTTTCCTGCTCTTTTTCAGTGGAATTAAAACACCACCTCCTTCCTTTTTCTCTCCCCTAGAATAATTTCTTCTACTCTTTTTCCTATTTTTCTCCTCTTCCCTCTCCCCCTCCTTCTCCTCTCCCATAATTTTTTCTTTCTATGTTCTCTTTTGCCTTCTATGAATAGTTATTTTTTCTCATTTATTCTGTCCTCTTTTTAGATCACTTCTTTTTAGTTCTTACTTCTTTCTTATTTTTAAAGCTTTACACCTGGGTCTTCTGGTATTGCCTATCTAAAGTTTTAAAAATAACAATATATTTTGAATTTTGTTAGTAATTGGATTGATATATTGCTATATTTGAAGGGAAATTGTTAATAAGGTAAATTGAACAGGTTTGGAATTTATAGGAATTCTCTTCCTTTTACTACATACAAATTGAAAGTAATTTTAAATTTTAAATAGTGGATTCAAACTTGATAATGTCAAGCACTTCAACCTTTGTTAAAACGGTTAAAAAACAAACTACAGCAACAATTCCCTCCCCACAAGGATCACCACATCCTTCACCGTCGCACCAGGTGTTAACTATGTCTACCAAGGACAAAGATAAAGACAAAGACAAAATAATGCAGTCCAATTTTGCAACATTACAAGAAACTTTAAATACATTGAAAGACTTTATGTTTAAATCTCAAGAAGATGCAACCCAACAACGAGAGACTATAAAAGAGGACGCAACACAACAAAGAGAAGCTATAAAATCAGAGCTGGCAGAATTTAAAACGGAGATGGCTGAATTGAAAGCTGACATGGGAGAGATGAAAGACCAGATAAAGGAGATACAACAAACACTACAAGAAAGTGATGACCGAGTTAAAAAAGTTGAAGAGAAGTCTGACAAAACTGAAAAAAGAATGGACTACCTTGAAGGTAGAGCTGACGCATGATATAGAAGATATGATGAATCAATCACTCAGTTGGAGATGCAACGTGCTTCGTATGGGCTACGATTTCAGAATATAAAAGAGGAAAAAGATGAAGATTTAAAAATGACTATGGCTGAAACTATTGGAGGAATACTCCAAGAGGATCCCACAGCACTACTGAAAGAAATCGATGAAGTTTTCAGAACTTTGAATAGCTACATCCGTCGCCACAATCTTCCGAGAGAGATACACATCAAGTTCATAAGAAAAGCTTTGCGAGATGACATACTCCACTGATCAAGAAATTCCAAACTCCAACATCAAGGAATGGAAATAAAAATATTAAAACAAGTTCCAAGAAGTGTCAGAGAAAGCAGAAGAGATTATCACTTCCTAACCAGAATTTTGATTAAAGAAAATATAACTTTCCGTTGGCTCATTCCACAAGGTCTATCTCTGACTTGGCGTTCTATAAGATACAAATTGGAAAATGTAGATCAAGCCATGTACTTTTTTGAAAATAGCGGTATCAGCCACCTGGACCAGACAGCCAAGCAACAAGTGGTCCAACAACAACCAGTACAACAGCAATCAGGGGACAAACCAGCAATCCAACAAGAAGACGTCTTGGGGGCTATTGCGCAGATAATCGAGCAGGACCAAGGTGCCAGAAGAGTTCAACCTCAGCGAGAAACCAAAAAACCTATTAAATGACAACAAGTAAAGACTTAAAAATCTTTTCTGTAAATGTCAATGGACTTAATGAACCAAGGAAAAGGAAACAAATCTTTTCCAAAATCAGAAATAAAAATGCTCAAATTGCAATACTACAAGAAGTGCATATTAAAAAAAGTAACCAAAAATTACTGTTGAATCCCAAAATTGGAAAAATGTATGCTGCATTAGCAGATCAAAAAAAAAGAGGAGTAGTGATGTATGTTGAGAACTCTATAAATTCCAAACAAATATTTAAGGATAATGAGGGTAGAATATTGATTGTACAAGTTGATATTGAACCCAGACCTCTAGTTATTGTTTCTATCTATGCCCCTAATGAAGATCAAATGACATTTTACAAAAAACTACACCAAACAATAATAGAATTAGCTATTGAAAATGTATTAATAATTGGTGATTTTAATGCTATTGCGAATAGACAACTAGACCATTCGGGGGGGGGGAGGTAACAATAAAAGTAAAAAAAGTAAAAAAACAAGAAGGAACCTACTACTTAGCACTTTTCAAAAAATGAAAGCGGAACTATTATTAAATGATATCTGGAGGGAAAGATACCCCCACAAGAGACAATATACCTTCTACTCCAACCCCCACAAAATCTGGACAAGAATAGACATGGTATGGGCACCAAAAATGGTTGCAGAACAAATAAAAGAGGTCGGGATAGATGTCAATACATGGGCTGATCACAACCCAATAGTAGTTTCTATGAGAATTAATAATAAACAGAACAACTGGCGGATGAATAGAAATATTTTAAATGATAAGAAATATAAGGATTGGATTGAAAAAGAATTAAAAATATTTTTTGAAATTAATAAGAACTCCGACACTACTCCACAAAACTTAAGGGATACAGTTAAAGCCTATATAAGAGGATTAACAATATCTTACACAGCAAAATATAACAAGGAAAACAAACTAAAATATGTACAGTTAATAAATGAATTAAAACAACTAGAATTTTTATCGCAGCAGCATATTAAGAATAGAGATTTAAAAACAGAAATAAATGTAATTAAACATAAAATTAGAATCATAGAACAAAACCAGATAACTGAAAAAATTAAAAGAGCAAAGCAACACTATTTTGAACATGCAAATAAGCCAGGCAGATGGTTAGCATATAAACTTAGAAAACAGAGGCAATCAAAATTAATTAAAAAATTAGAAGACAAAGATGGTATAATAAAATATGATACAGAAGGAAAGGCAGCCATTGTGTATAATTTTTATAAAGATCTATATGCAAAAGATAATATTAGTGAAGATGAAGTTTTTAACTATTTACAATCTTCAAAATTACCACAAATAACAGAAGACCAACAGGCCACTATGGACGGACCAATAACAATGGAAGAACTCCTAATAACAATCAAAAAACAGAAAAATAATAAGGCCACGGGCCCAGAAGCCATACCGGCAGAATGGTATAAAATAGAAAATGAAACAATAAGAAATAATATGTTAGAAATTTTCAACCAATGCAGACTCGAGGGTAGAATTCCTAAATCTTGGTCAGAATCATTAACAATTTTAATACACAAACTGGGTACAGAGCCAGAAAAAATCAAAAATTACAGGCCTATATCATTATTAAATGTAGATTACAAGATATTTATTGCCATTTATGCAGACAGACTTAAAAGAGTTATAAATGGAATAATACACCAAGATCAAAATGGGTTTCTACCAGGGAGACAAATTAAAAACAATCTCAGAACAGTTATAAATACACTAGAGTACTATGAACAATATCCAGGTAAGACAGCATCCTTAATGTTCTTAGATGCCCAAAAGGCCTTTGATAACGTCAATTGGATATTTATAAAAATGCAATTAAATAAAATGAGATTTGGCCCAAAATTTGTTAATTTAATAGATACTATCTATTCAAAACAAACAACTAATATAATATTGAACAATAACCAACTACCAATACTCGAGATAAATAGGGGAGTTCGTCAAGGTTGCCCTATATCACCATTGTTATTCATTATGATTCTGGAAACTCTATTAATTAAAATAAGAACAGATCCTAAAATAAAAGGTTTAACTGTAGGAGATGAAACTTATAAAGTCCAAGCCTTTGCAGATAACTTAACGTTTATAATTGAAGAACCGATAACAACAGTCCCCACATTACTGCAAGCTATAGAACAATATGGAAAGGTAGCAGGTCTAAAGATAAACAAAAGTAAAACACATTTTCTAACGAAAAATATGAGCAAAACACAAGAAACTAGATTAGAAAGCATTTCCGGAATAAAGATTGTTTAAAAAGTGAAATACTTAGGAATATGTCTAACAGCGAAATAACATTAAATAACATTAAATATGTCTAACAGCGAAATAACAATAACATTAAAAAATGATAATTATACAAAACTACTAACAGAAATTAAAAAAGATTTAGCAATGTGGAATAACCTGAAAATATCATTTCTAGGAAGAGTTGCAACAATTAAGATGAATATCTTACCTAAGGTCTTATTTCTCTTCCAGGTAATCCCAATAAATCCAGGGGGAATCTTTTTTAAAACTTTGACAAATATAGTTAAAAAATTTATATGGCAAGGGAAAAAAGCAAGGATAAAAATAAATTGTTTAGAAGATATTAAAGAAAGAGGAGGATTTGGCCTTCCAAATTGGAAATTATACTATCAGGCTGCCGCCTTAACATGGATTAGAGATTGGATAACTCTAGAGAATAAAAGAATATTAAACCTAGAAGGATATGATCTCATGCTTGGATGGCACGCATTTATATGGTATGACAAGGAAAAAAACCACTCATACTTTAAAAGACACACATTAAAGAAGTACTTATTAGAGGTCTGGAAAGATATAAGGAAAAACCACTTTCTAAATATCCCAGAATGGATTGCCCCCCTAGAAGCAATAACACATCCGAAGTCTATAAAAGACAAGAAAATATTTTTTAGATACAAAGAATTACTAAATGACCAGATGAAGCTAAAATCTAGGATTAAATTACAAGAAGAAGGGATAACAATAGATTGGTGGCATTATGCCCAGATTCGATCTAGATATCAGAAGGATAAAACCCTTTATATTTTTAATAAAAGTAAAAATATGCTAAGTAATCTAATCACTACCAATCCAACAAAAATGATAGGTAAAATATATAAATTCCTCATTGCCCACAAAAATATAGAGTTGACTTTAAAAGACACTATGATAAGATGGTGCAGAAATATCGGCAAGGAAATAGATATAGATACATGGGAGAAAGTTTGGACTAACAACTGGAAAATGACTAAATCAGTCTCATTAAAAGAAAATCAAATTAAAATGTTTTACAGGTGGCATCTCCCACCAAATAGGATAGCAAAAATGTTCCCCAAAACATCCCCACTGTGTTGGAAATGCAAGAAAGAAATAGGAACCTACTACCATCAATGGTGGACATGTGGTAAAGCTAAAATATACTGGAAGATGATAGAGAAAATAATAAAAGACATAGTAAAGCAGGATATAGAAAATACCCCGGAATTTTACTTATTAGGAATTACCAATCAGACTTATAAGAAAGAAATTCTTTATTTAATTATCCACATACTGTATTAACTGCGGCTAGAATAATATATGCGCAAAATTGGAAGGGGGAAGAAATCCCCAAGGAAGAAGAAGTTATAGCTAAAATATTAGATTGCGCTGAAATGGATATGATGACAAGACGTTTAAATGATCAAGAAGATACTAAATTCTATGAAACATGGAACAATGTTTATAAATGGATAGATAAGAAAAAATAAGATACACAAATTTACTTTTAGTTAATCTTTTGTATTTGTTTTTGCCTGGGTAACAACAATGTTAATATTAGTTTAAATGTATCGTTCGATGATTATGGTATATTAGTTTATGTATAAGCAACATATTAAGAATTTTGGTTTATATACGCATAGTAGTTAAAATTAGTTTAAATGTATTGTTTGATGATTATGGTATATTAGTTTTTGTATAAGCAACATATTAAGAATTTTGATTTATGTACGCATAGTACTTAAAATTTGGAAAATTTTAACCTAAATTTACTAGACTTTTTAATATTTAATATATATTTAATTATGTATTCTTTTTCTGTATTTGAATTTATACTTTCAAGAGAAGCGGGGGAAATACACCCCCACTCTATGTTTAATGTTTGTATGTGTGTTTGTTTATTTTAAGAAAATGAATAAAAATTTATAATAATAAAAAAAAACTAATTGAAATAAAAGTTTCCTCAACCTTTTACTGTAAACTTTATTCTCACCTTTAATATGAATATATCATCATACTTAAATCTTTTTTCTGCAATTCCATCCCTTAAAATTTTATTAAATAGAAAAGTCCTTTATTGTAATGTTAAATTCCAAAACCAAAAGGGAGGAATTAAATGAAGAATCTGCCAGTTGTTATACCTCCTGCATCTGTTTAGATGAAGTCAGAGATTTCATATTAACCTCAATGAAGACCAGAGGCTAATTGTCTCCTGCCATTTTTACCTACATTTTCTATAGATGGAGAGTCCTAACGTATTTCCTAACACATTCTCTTTTTTCTGGTCAGTCCCTGCCTGAGTCCCAATGTGTGGAAAGTTGTCATCCTGGATTTGTCAAGAGGGCTCGAGAAGGAGAGCCAGTGTGCTGCTACAACTGCGTTCCTTGTCCGGAGGGGACCTTTTCCACTCAGGAAGGTGAGTGACCCTGAGGAAAATGGGACGCTTGGTAGAACTGGATCCATCCAGAACATTTTCATGAAAGTGCAAGTTAAAAGGCAGATTGAAGCAAACCTGGTTTTTCTTTATTTGTAACCTGCATAATTTCTTATCTAAAAGGACTTAAATTAAAAAGACTTTGAAGGAGGGCTGGGGAGAGACGGAAGGAGGGGGTAGAAGACTGGTCAAGCTTTACTAACAACAGAGGAAATATCTCTTCTGCTTTTTATTTTGGAGAAGTGCTGCTAAGTTTACCTTTCTAGGACGATCTGAGATCTTTGAAACTTGATGAATCCTTTCAGGTCCACCTTCTGAAAGACTTTGCAATTCACTCTATATTGGCCTCCCCTTGAGGATCACTGAGAAGGCCCATCATGTGGTGTTGTGGATAGTGTTGGGGGGAACTCCTTACACAAATATTCTGCCTGTCATATCGATCCATCGATCAATGAAAATAGAGCTGGAAGGGACCTTGGAGGTCTTCTAGTCCAGCCCCCTGCTCAAATAGGAGAACCTATACCAGTGATGGTGAACCTTTTTGGCCAACCGAGTGCCCAAACCAGAACATGCAGATACACATGCTGGAGCATTGGAAACTCAAAGACTAGCTAGCCAGCGTGAACATGCTTTTTTTGGCCTTTTTGGGGGGCATTTTCTGGCTGTTTCTGGTTGGTTTCCAAGTCAATTTTGGTCCGAAAAACGGCGTGAAAACTGTCTTTTTTTGGCTGTTTTCAGGACCATTTTCCAGGCTATTTTCAGGCTGTTTCTCAGTGCTCCAGTGCCTGCATTGGAAATCAGAAAATCAGCTGGCAATGGCACAGATTCCCAGAGTGAGGG
Source organism: Erythrolamprus reginae (assembly GCF_031021105.1). NCBI lineage: Eukaryota > Metazoa > Chordata > Lepidosauria > Squamata > Dipsadidae > Erythrolamprus > Erythrolamprus reginae. The sequence continues at coordinate 94,082 of NW_027248439.1, read as the reverse complement.
CTCTGCGTGCCACCTCTGGCACCCGTGCCGTAGTTTGCCATCATGGATCTATATCATTTCAGACAAGTGACTGTCCAATATCTTCTTAAAAACCTCCAATATTGAAGGACACAAAACCTATGGAGGCCAGCTGTTCCACTGGTTAATTGTTCTCACTGTTAGGAAGTTTTTCCTTAATTGCATATTGCTTCCAGATGTTATAGGATACTCTAGGCATCCTCCAAGTCCCTTTAACTGCCATGGGGCAGGACTCAGGATGTTTGGCTAAAAGATTATATCATTGATTTTTAACCTGTAATAATGTAGGTTCCTATGAAGATTCTACATACTACACAGAAAATAATTAATATAGTAGGAGTCCCCTCAACTTCATATACCTAGCTACATTTTTAAAAATACCCTTCTTAGCTCTTTTTAATGAAATAGTTCAGAAATACTTATTGGAAAATGTTCCTGGAATTAGGTGTTGTCCAAAAAAAATATTTATTGTAATGTAAAAAATCTATTAAAAAATATTGCTTTTTATTTTTTAGATACTAAAAATTGCACCAAGTGTCCAGATGATAAATATCCTAATGAGCGCAGAGTCCGATGTATCCCCAAAGTTATAACCTTCCTGTCTTATGAAGACTTTCTGGGCATCATTCTGGTCTCTTTTGCCCTACTGTTGTTCTTAATCACAGACCTTGTTTTAATCATCTTCATTAAATGTCGAGAAACTCCCATTGTCAAAGCCAACAACCGGGACCTCTCCTACATCCTCCTGGTCGCCCTCCTGCTTTGCTTCTTGTCTTCTTCTCTCTTCATTGGTCAGCCAAGGAAAGCCACCTGCCTTCTCCGACAAACGGTTTTCAGCATCATCTTCTCAGTTGCCATTTCTTCTCTCTTGGCCAAAACCATCACGGTGGTGCTGGCTTTTCTGGCCACAAAACCAGGAAACCAAATGAAGAGATGGTTGGGGAAGAGCTTGGCCAACTCCATCATCCTGTCTTGTTCTGCTGTCCAAGTTGTCATCTGCTCCATCTGGCTGGGACTTTCTCCCCCCTTCCCTGAGTCTGATCTCCACTCCCAGCATGGAGAGATCATCCTGCAATGCAACGAAGGGGCTGTTGTCATGTTCTATGTCACCCTCAGCTACATGGGCTTCCTGGCTGCCATCTGCTTCACGGTGGCTTTCCTGGCCAGGAATCTCCCTGGGGCCTTCAACGAAGCCAAGCTGATCACCTTCAGCATGCTGGTCTTCTGCAGTGTCTGGGTGACATTTGTCCCCACCTACCTGAGCACCAAAGGGAAATACATGGTGGCAGTTCAGGTCTTCTCCATCCTGGCCTCCAGTGCTGGTCTGCTAGGTTGCATCTTCATCCCCAAGTGCTACATTATCCTTCTAAGGCCAGATCTGAACACAAAGGAGCATCTCACAGCCAGAACAAATGTAAAAACATGACATGTAACACCATTGTGACAGTGGAAAAATTGTTATCATGATGTTCATTTGATGTTCATTTAGATAGTATGCAGAAGTCAAAGAAAACCCAATTTATATGTTTCAAAATGGGAAGTTATTGAATGATGAATATTCTTGCAGCCCCATCCTCTTTCAATAAAATTTGCTAAAGAGATCTGTGTAAAATTCAGAGGAATTCAGCTGTTCAGCAACAGTGACTGAATGTGAAAGCTTATAGATAATAATGTGGGCACTTGTTCCTCTTGACAGCAGCTAAAAGTGTTTCTGAAAGAGAATGAGTAGGAAAAGAGGTCAGGACGAAACTGTTGGAACCAAGTACCAGCCTGGTTGCTTGATCCTCTCTGTGAGAATGCCAGAATGATGTGAAATGCCATGTTTGATAGGTTCTCAGCTTGGAAGGGAAATCTTCATCCTATATAATTCTGTCTTTCTTTGGGATCTGAGTTTGAGATTATTATTTTTTGTTTCTGTACTTTCCACCAAAATAAAAAATAAATAAAGTAAATTTAAAAAAATAAAATTTGTAATGAAATTTCCACTGTGTTTTTTCCTTTCAAGCAGAAAAATAAAACCACAGTTTTCAGGCCTTTTAATTTTCCACTCTACAATTTCTGCCTAAAGCGTTTTCTCTGCTCCTCTTCCAAGCTCTTCTTGTCTATGAAGGGCTGGAGAAGATGTCCAGAGAAAAGGACCTGTAGACTCTTCCCAGGAGGAGTTGAAGAGATCCTGTCTAAAGGCAGGAGGAAGAGGATTAGACATCAAGTGGACTTTGGCTAAACTGGAAAACAGACTGGAAAACACACAAACCTTTAAATATGTACCACACTTTACATCCACAAAGTAACATCGACAAGTTGTACCTGCCAAGAAAAATAGGAGGCTGGGGTGACAATTTGCTTTGCGTTTCCCACACTCTCCTTCCTGCGTTGCCCCCAACCTCAGTCTGGGTAGCTAGGCGAACAGGTGCCAATCAACAGTTGAGAAAAGAGGGGGGAGGAAAAGGCCCCCTGCAACTCCTGCCAGTGCTGGTCTCCCTGCCGCTTTCTGAGAAGGAGAACTGGAGTGGGAGATTTAAAAATAATGGAAAGCCAAGGGAGAGTCACAAGGTTATTATTGCCGCACAATGCCTTTTCATCTCAGTTGCAGGTGGAGTGAGGACTTTATGAGGGGAAAAAGATGGCAGCCCAGACCCCTTTGGCGTGGGTCTCCTTTTTTCCCCTTGCTGCTGCTGCTGCTGCTGCTGCTGCGTGCTCCTCACTTTTTTCCTCTTTCCTCCTTCCTGGCCTCAGACTGATTAGCCTCCAAAGGAAACTGAGCATGCCTGTCTGCCTTTTGCCTGTTCTGCTTTTCTGGCTCTCCAGCCTGATGGAAAGGCTCTGAGGAGGGAGGAGCAAGGGCTTCCCGGCTTCATTGACCCCTGTCCTAGTAGCGGGGAGGGCTGGAGTGGGCTGCTGCCTGGATGTGGGGAATGCAGTAGGGTAGCGAAAGTAGAGTTCCACACCAGAGCACCTAATGTGTGAAAGAAAATTCAGGGCATCCTGCATAAGCCACACCCACAGTTTGGTAGTAAAACTTTTGGTAGCCCTTCACTGGCTAGGAGGAACCACTGTGCAGCATCCCAAGGAAGGGGGTCCCTGCAGATGGGAGGCTATGGGGTGGGGGGCAGGGTCCCTGTGAGCCCCAGGAATGGATCCGGCCTTTACAGGGTCTTTCCAGCATCGGCCAAGCAAAATCCTTTACCCCAAACAATCCAGGCTGTCCCTGAAAAATCTCAGAGTAGAAGAATATCGTGGAATCAGCCAGGGATCCCTCCTGAGAGGGAGGAGGAGGGGCCAAGTTCTCCTCCTCCCCACTGAAGATCAGGGCTGCCTGGAGCCCTTCCCTTCCAATAGGTCTGTGGGGCGGGGGGGGGGGGAGAGAAAGGCTAGCTACAACTCCAGCCTCCCAGAAATCTCCTGCACCACAAAACCCATCACTCCCTCTTCAGACCAGCCTCCCCCCCTCCCTGGAATAATCCACGGCTCCTTTCCCACGGGGGTGGGGAGGGGCAGTCAGGCCCTTTTAGCAGCACCTTCGGGACTCCACAGCCAAGAGTCTCTGCCAAAGGGGGGGGGACCCAGAAAGTCCCCTTGTTGATTTCCCTGCAGCCCCCAGCTCCCGAAAAAAAGCCCCCAGCAGTACCTGCATGGAAAGTGTGCCCAGCATTTCAGCACAGGGAAAAGGATTGCCTGTGCCCCGCCCCCCACTCCGTGTATTCACTCCCAGCCTTCCAAGACTGACAGAAGCCTCCGAGCCTCGCGCACACAACGGCAGCTTCAGAGGACCAACGGAACACGCGCAAGAAAACGTTCCCTAGAGTAGCTCCTGGATGGGGGAGGAGAAAAACTCCTTTCCGCTCTAGGAATCCACACCTCTCTGGCCTTAATCCTTGCGCTGCGCTTCCACATAGCGAGGATGATGTGGACTCTGACTGTCCATGAACTGCCTGGTGTCAATGGGCGTCGGGCCTTTCTCGTGAGCCGAAATGAGCCCCTTGGTGACCCATCATCCACGCCCTCCACCCGTCAGATCTCAGCCCCGCTTGGAATTGCGGTGCCAAAGAGGCAAAGGCGCGTCTCTCTTGTCTTCGGCTCGCAATGGGGTCTGCCGTGGCCGACCACCAGGGGGCTCCCTCCGCAGGCGGCGCTGCCCTGGCAGCTCGTTAGCCTCAAAGCAGAGGTGAGCATGCGTGTACTCCTTTTGCCCATCTCTGCTTCTCTTGCTCCCCAGCCTGATGAAAAGGCACGGAGGGGGGAGGAGAGGAAAGGCTTCCCCGGCGTCCACCCCTCCCCCATTCTTTGAGCCTAGACAGCCCCCCCTTAGCCAAGAGGCTGCAGGGGGGTCTGGAAGGGAGGGGGGCCTTGAGGAGCATCTCCGGGAAGGGGGTCCCACCAGGTAGCAGGCAGCCTTGGGAGGGAGGGGGGGGCTTCCTATCTCCCCCGAGCTACAATCGCAGCCAGCGCGGGAATTTCTTTCCTTTGGGGCTTCTTTTCCACTTGGTGCCAGGAACGTTTGGATGCCCTTTGGGAGCCCCAGGAAGGAACCCCACCTTTATAAGGGGTCTCCCCAGCGTCGCCAAGCAAAAGGTGGCCCCTGTCTCCCCTCCCTCCAATCCAGGATTTCCCTCCAGGAAAGAAGCTGCTGGCGGCATTGCTGGGGGTTCCCTGCAGGGGGCTGGCGGGGGAGGCGTTTGGGGACCCCTCCTGGGAGGGAGAGAGATAGAAGCCCCCTTCCTGGCTTTGTGTGTGCGTGCGTGCGTGTGTTTGTCTATCTTGGATTCCCCTGTTGGAGGAAGGCGTGGGTGGGATATTGTTGCTGCGGTGTTGTGGTTGCGCGTTTTATGTGGGTGAAGGCGAGCAGGGGAGGGGGAGGAAGAGTGGAGGAGAGGGGGAGGAAGAACAGGAGGAGGAAGAAGAGAAGGAAGAGGAAGAGGAGAAGGAGGAAGAATAAGAATAGAAGGAGGAGGAGGTGGAGGAAAAGGAACAGGAGGAGGAGGAGGAGGAGGGGTGGGGGCCTAGAGAGCCCAGGAGGGAACCGAAGGGAACGTGAGAGCAGCAGGCGAGGGGCGGGCAAAGTGCCTGAGAAAGGCAGTGGAGGAGCCGCAAGAGAAACCAGTTCAAGCGGCCAAAGATCCGCGGAGATTCTCCCGGAGCAGCTTCGAGGGCTCGACCGGCAGCTTTGCCTGGAGCCTCTCAGGGGCTAAGCAGGGAGGCTGAGGGTCCCACCTGAATGGGCGACCAGGACGAAGGCTTTGGAAAAGCAAGAAAGTATTTTCTTCCCTTCCGCCCCCACCCCATTTAATCGCCCCCTCTTGTCAAAATTTCCTTTCTTTTCCCTTTCTTTCGTTATTCTATTTTCTTCCCTTTCCCTTTCAATTTCCCTTTCTTTTCTTTTCCTCTTTATTCCACCCTTATTCTCCCCTCTATTTACCTCCTTTCTCGTTTCTTTGCAATTTTTATTTTCTATTTTATGCCATGATAATAAAAATAATAAAAAGGAGCCTTTTGTTTTAGGATGGATTATGCAAATTTCCCTGGGGGGAACGTGTGTGTGTGTGTGTGTGTGTGCAGCCAGATGCTTCCAGCCCCAGAGGAAGAATCCACGGTTCTGCTATGGGCGGGCAGGGGGGTTTCGCGAGGAACCGTTTATCTCGGCCGTTGGAGGTGCGACGGGCCAGAACGAGGGACAGCACCAATGGGAATTCTCCCTGCTTGAGCGTCATCGGCTTCTGGGCTGAGTCCTTTGTGGCTTCACCTGAAGGAGGAGAGAGAGAAGCGGAGAAAGTGGGAGGGGGAGGGAGGGGGGATCTTGGCTTCTTCTCTGACCTGAACTCTTTCCTCCAGGGCAGTGGTCCCCAACGTTTTTTCCACCAGGGACCAGTTTCAGCAAGACAATTTTTCTATGACCCAGTGGGGGCGGAAAGGGGCGTGGTTGGGGGCGGGATTAAGCATGGGGGTGCTGGTCTTCCCCACCCCTCTTTCCCGCCATCGTCCTGTGGCTGGCAGAACCTGCCTCCCAAGCCCTCTTGCCCAGCGGGAGCTAAGCGCTGGAGAGAGGGGGTCAGGCTGGCCCTCCTGCCTCCCCCCAGCCAAAAACGCAAAAGCGCCCCGCGGCAGAAGCCAAAAGAGGCTTGAGCCTCTCGGTCCTTCCCGCCCCTCTGTCCCATCCATCGTCCTGTGGCCGGCAGAACCTGCCTCCTGAGGCCTCTTGCCCGGCGGGAGGCGAAGCACTGGAGGGAGGGGGTGGCGGCATGAGGGCCGGCAGCTGCTGACTCCACGGACCGGTGCAACATGCCCCGCGGCCCGGTACTGGTCCGCGGCCCGGTGGTTGGGGACCCCTGCTCCAGGGGGTGAAGTCGAGGGAGAGTCTGCCCGGAGACCGATGACGCTACAGAAGGGAGAATTCCCATTGGTCCTCCTCCTTGCTGACTGCTCCCAATTCCTACTTTCGAGGAAACTCCATTCGGGGCTCAGCAGCCTTTCCACGACCCCTTCGCTTGGCGCAGACGGAACCGGCGGGGAATCCCACTGCCTAAGTCCAAGAGATCCACAGGATCTTGAGACAGGTCGTTTTCTTGGGGGGGGGGAAGGGACCGTCAGAAGGAGAGGGGTGAGGCAGGGGGGGCCAGGCAGGGGAGGCCAGAAGGAGGGGCCAGGGCCAGGCAATTCAGCCAGTTGGATAAACACATCAACAGAGTTGGAAGGGATCTTGCAGGTCATCAAACTCCCAACCTCCTGACAAAGGGAGAACCGACTAAATCCCACCACTCCTCCCTTCCCCGTGTTTTCTCTTCCCCCCTCCTTTCCTTCCTCCTCCTCCTCCTCCTCCTCCTCTCTCTCTCTCTTTCTTCTCTCTCCCTCCTCAATTTATTTAGCCAAAGAGCTTTCCGAGGCCTTTTACTCCCCGTTTTTTTTCTATTGATTCCACATACTTTAAAAAAAATAAAAAAAAATTTATTGAACAGTTTTAAAAACACATAAATACAAATATGCATATGTACAAAACCAACTTTCAAAAGACACCACATGACATTACATAACACAAGAAGACCTAAACAGTAAAAATTAATACCTGTAATACATACATTTTAGTAGTAACATAGTTCAACCAAAGCTTACAAGGTTTGCTAAGACTTTTATCTTATCAATAATATTTCTACACTCAAAGCTTTCCTGAGAACTTGGTACCTGGATCTTGTCCATCACCTTAATGGACAACCATTCTTCAGCAGGAAGGCAGATGGTGGGGCTTCCATCAATTGCTATTATCCCTGCCTAACAAAGCAGCTCAGTCAGTGGATAACCACACCATCCCCAAAGCTATTGCTATATGCTAAATAATAATTAATATATGAATTAAAATGCAGTGGGTTATCTCTAAACTCTCACAAAGTTGCTGGCATCAAGCTTAACTATGTATGGAGAACAAAAAGCACCTGCCATTACTGCCTTTTACTTTGCAAGGGTATCAGGGGTTCAGTTTTGATTTATTCTCATACCCTTCTTGGTTAAATCCATTTCAACAGCAGCAAGTCCCTCCCTTTTGAACTCCTACATTATCCTTAAAGTGTGTAGACTTTTCAGTCTTTTGATATACAAGACAACTCAACTTGGACAAACTGAACTTGCAGAAGACCCTCACTCAGTCAAAGACCTTGGAGTACTCATTCCCAATGACCTAAGTGCCAGAGCCCACTGCAACAGCATTGCCAACAAAACACTAAGAGTCACAAATTTAATTCTATGCAGCTTTTTCTCTAGAAACACCGATCTACTAACCAGAGCATACAAAACATTTGTCAGACCGATTCTTGAATACAGCTCACCTGTATGGAATCCACACTGCACAACTGACATTAATACAATTGAAGGAGTCCAGAACTACTTCACAAGAAGAGTCCTCCACTCCTCCCCATGCAACAAATTACCTTACTCCCCCAGACTTCAATTACTATGTTTAGAAAATTTACAGCTACGCCACCTCCGAACTGATTTAACTGTTGTTCATAAAATCATAAATCACAATGTACTCTGTTAGCGACTACTTCACCTTTAACAACAACAACACAAGAGCACGCAATAGATACAAACTAAATGTAAATCACTCCAAACTAGACTGCAGAAAATACGATTTCAGCAATAGAGTGATCAACGCTTGGAATTCACTGCCAGACTCTGTTGTTTCTTCCCTCAATCCCAAAATATTTAACCTTACATTATCTACAATAGACCTCTCCCCTTTTCTAAGGGGTCTGTAAGGGGTGTGCATAAGTGCACCTTTGTGCCTACCTTTCCTGTCCTAATGTCTTTTTATCTTTTCTATCTCTACTTTATAATTATATTATGTTAAACATACTACAATACAATACTATATTTGTATGACAAATAAATAAAATAAAATAAATAAATTTGTTAGAAGCTTCCTAAAATATGTGCTCATGTATGTTACATGGCAGGTGACTCAGATGTGTTTTATTTTCCTTTCCTGCGGGATCTTTTGTGCTATGAAATGCACAGGAAAGAAGAGAAGGAAGCTTTACATTGTATTTCTTCTTTTGCTTACAGGAGAATTCTGAGGGTGTATTCAACAAGACTTGTGCCATCAGCTACAGCTCCTATCGAAATGTCTTCCCCATCTGGACCCTGGGGTGCTTTTTGTCCCTATATCCTGCCATCCCCCTTTCAGGCAAATGCTCAACAAAGGCAAGAAATGGGAGGAAAAAACTGGCTGCAGAAATGACCAACGGACATAGTTCAGGATTTGCTGCTCAGTAAATGTGGGGTTTGTAACCAGTCTTAAAGGAACATCCAACTGTTTGTCTGAGGTTCTTTTTGAGACAGGAACTTGAGGCCAATCAAGACTCTTTTCCAAGGAACCAGTGAAGAGAGATATCAGTGAAACCCTGCTGCTGCTACTGCCCTGTTGGTTATTGCTCTTTATATTCAATTTATTCAATTCATTTTATTAGATTTGTATGCTGCCCCTCTCCGAAGACTTTACAGTTACATTTAGAAGAAAAGAGCCCTAATCTGGCAAAGAGAAAGACATCTGAGGAAGAATGCAAATATGGAGTCTTGAAGGCTTGTGGAACTTTGCTCTTCTGACTAGTTGAAGCTCCCTTCTCTTAAGTATAAATAAGAGGAAAAATATTAGCCACTTTTATTCTGTCCAGTCATTTTTATGCCCTATTTGGACAAAACCCTAACCCTAAGATTTCCCCCCACCTTCTTTCTTCCTTTTAATATTTTTAAAGATATCCCTATTTCCCTTTGCGAATTTCTTTATCTTTCTATATTTCATCCCTGTGTACTATTTCTCCCCCGCCCCTTGAGGGATTTGTTTTATTAAGATCCATATTAAATAGTTTTCAATTCCTCTGGATCTCTGCTTTTTAAATGCTTGACTTTTATATGTATGATCCAAGTTTTCTGACTTTTCATTCATCATAGGTTTGCTTTAATAAACAATTTTTAAAATATTTGTAATCTTTTATGTCCTTAGTTTTAGTTTTCAAGTTTTCCTCGGTTCTCTCAGCTCATTATCAAAAAGATCATATTTTCATACAGCATGCAAAATTTAGTGTATTAACACTTTGTTTGCATAAACAGGAATTATCCAAATAATATTAGCTTTCAGACTAATCCCTAGTCTGATCTATTGCAAATAATTGTGTAAGCTAAAAACCAAAAATTCCTATACTGGTATAGGCTATTTTATATCAAGGAATATGACCTGGTTCATCCACAGTTTTTATAGGTAGTAATAAAAAGTATAGGTTTTAGAAAAATTAAAAGATGTCAGGTGAAATGATTTTTCTCTTCTTTTCTTAAATATGGATTTCTTTTCCTTTCCCTTCATTTTTTAAAGGGAATGCTTATTTTCCCCGAATCAGGTGGGGTTCTCCAATAGATCAACATGCATGCATACATACATATTTTATTTCCCTGAAAATAAGACCTTGTCTTATATTTTTTTGAACCCCGAAATATGCACTTTGCCTTATTGCCATGCACTCAAAAGCCCAATTGGCCTTATTATTAGGAGATGTCTTATTAGAAAAGGAGGGCAAATTGAAGGCTTAGAGAATTCTGAGAAAAGTCCATAAATATTGCACTTTCTTCTAATACTAGAATTTGAAGCACTGTATAACGGTTATAGTATCTTATTTATTCAGTTTGATTTGTGTGGCCATCCACTGGTTATACAACTTTGGTTATCTAACATCCAGTTAAAAAACAGATTAAAACCTATGAGCTTTAAAACTTCAGGCTTTCTTTCTTTCTTTCTTTCTTTCTTTCTTTCTTTCTTTCTTTCTTTCTTTATTAGATTTGTATGCCGCCCCTCTCCGAAGACTCGGGGCGGCTAACAACAATATAAAAAGACAATGTAAACAAATCTAATATTAAAAACAATGTTAAAAACCCCAATTTAAAAAAACCACTGATACATACAAACATACCATGTATAAATTCTATAAGCCTAGGGGGAAGAGAAATTTCAATTCCCCCATGCCTGACGACAGAGGTGGGTTTTACGGAGTTTGCGAAAGGCAAGGAGGGTGGGGGCGACTCTGATATCTGGGGGGAGCTGGTTCCAGAGGGTTGGGGCCGCAACAGAGGAGGCTCTTCTCCTGGGTCCCGCTAAACAACATTGCTTCTTTTAAAGGTGTATTTTTATGACTTAATTATCTTGTCTCCAAGCATTTGAGGGCACATTGAAAAGACTGTGCATTAATAATCCATAATTACTGAAAAGCAATTGTTTACGTTCTAAAATTAAAAAAAAAATTAAAAAACCAAGCAAAACCGCCCACAAGTTTACTGCTGGCACAGTTGTATCTACCTCTGGAAGAGTTTTGAGGCTGCTACCAAAATAGCTGTCAAGTAAACTAAACATGAGACTCAAATTATAGCCTTGATTGCTTTTGATTACTTTTCAACAGGTCACAAAAATTCATCTCACAAAGGAATGACGAAGAACAGAGGGCGCCTTCCCATGCATCCCACCCTCCCTCCCCGCGCTCCTGCGAGAGACCCCACCCCACCAAAGGGAGGCCCCACTCCTCAGAGTTAAGCAGGGCCCCTCTCTCAGGTTTGAGCGGAGACTGGGGAAGGCAAAGCTTACACGCCAGCCCTTCCCCCCCCCGTCCCGTCTCCCGAAGAAAGCGACGCTGCCTCTGAGCGCGGGCAGAGCGCGCGCCGTTCTACCCCCACCCGCCCATCTGCTCACAACCGTCTGTTGGGCCAACTGACCTGGGAAGATGGCGGCCGATGATAAACCGGAAGCCGTCAACGCCATGTCTGCTCGGGGGACGTACAGGGATCACTCCTGCCTCATTTGTTTTTGGGGGTGGGGGTCTCCCTCCTTTTGGGGCTCTCTCCTTTGCAAGGGCTGTTTCCCGGCTGTGACCATCCGCCCCCCTCCCATCCAAACAACCTGGCAGGATTTTTTTCTCCCCCCCCCCTATTTTGCCCCCGTCAAGCACGTGGTAGCGGCGGCTGCACCTTTAAGAGAAGGGAGGGGGCCCTGCTTCTTTCACCCTGAGAGTTCACGGCAGCATATGGGGCTTTGCATCCAGCCAGAGCAAGCCGCCCATCCACCCCCTTCCCCTCCTTTCCCCTTCGTGACCCTCCGTCTCCGCCCCCGCCCGCAACCCGAGACCCAGTCATGGGCTGCTGCCCACAAGGGGGGAGGGAACGCTATGGGAGTAATGAAAGTTTTAGAAGACCAACGGTACATCTTTTTTTTAAAATTAAGTTTAATTTATTTTTTTTAAACCATCTGCGCATGCGTTGTTATGCTAGCAAGCAGGCTAGCCGCGATGAGGCAAAGGGAGGGCGGGGAGAGAGAAACAAGCAGGCTGCAGTGGCCAATCAGCACCGCCTTCCGGAGCTGCATAAATCAAACGGTCAGCCAGCAGCTAAGGAGCTTTTTTATTTTGGAGGCAACCCAGCGCTTAGGATCCAGGGCGTCTCTCAATTGTGCCCTCTCCCTGGACTGGGAGCAGCTGTGCATAGGGGGGTACGAGTTGCCTTCTCTCTCCTCACTAGCCCACCCCTACCCATCCGTTCCTCTCTCTTTTCTTTTTTTTTAAACCCCCCCCATCACCAGTTAGGGCTTTGAAATGAAACCCCCCTTTCCCCTCTCAACCCCCGAATCTATGCATTCTTCCCGCGGCGACCCCTTCTCTTTGGGCAGAGGGGGAAGCGGCGGGACCCACTGCCTGATCCAAAGGGATCCCGGAGATCCTGAGACTTGGCTCTTCAGCCCTTCCGCCCCACTCCACCCTTTTCCCTTTCTGTCCTTTCTCTGTCTTCTTTCCTTTCTCTTTCCCTCCTCTCCCCATTACTTTCCCTTTCCCTTATTCTTTCCCTTTCTTTTTCTTTCCTTTCCCTTTCTGTCCTTCTTCTAGCTCCTTTTCCTTTCCCCCTCCCCCTTCATTTCTCTTTCCCTTTCCTTTCGCTTTCTTTCTCTTTCCTTTCCCGTCCTTCTTCTGTCTTCCTTTCCTTTCCCTTTCTTTTTTGCATATTCACTCCTTCTTCTATCTTCTTTCCTTTCTTTTCCTTCACCTTCTTTTCCTTTCCTTTCTCCTTCTGTCCTTACTCTAAATTCTTTCCTTTTCTTTTTCCTTTCCTCTCCCTTTCTTTCCCCCCTCTTTATTCCACTTTTTCTCCCCCCCTCTTTCCCCCTTCCTCGTTTCTTTACTACTTTTATTTTCTATTTTATAAAAATGATAATAAAAATAATTAAAAGGAACCGTTTGTTTTACGATGGATTATGCAAATTTCCCTGAGGGGAAGCGTGTCTCTCTCTCTTTCTCTGTGTGTCTCTATGTGTGTGTGCAGCCAGATGCTTCCAGCCCCAGAGAAAGAATCCGCATGGGGGGGGGGGCGCGGGTGTCGCGAGGAAGCGTTTATCTCGGCCGTTGGAGGTGGGCGGGGCCAGAACGAGGAACAGCACCAATGGGAATTCTCCGTGCTTAAACGTCATCGGCTTCTGGGCAGAGTCCTTTGTGGCTTCACCAGAAGGAGGAGAGAAGCGGGGAAAGTGGGAGGGGGGATTTTGGCTTCTCTGGGCGGAACTCTCTCCTCCAGTGGCTGAAGTCAAGGGAGAGTTTGCCCGGAGACCGATGACGCTGGAGAAGGGAGAATTACCATTGGTCCTACTCCTTTCTGGAAGCTCATAATTCCTAATTTTGAGGAAACTCCATTCTGGGCTCAGCAGCCTTTTTTCGATTCCTTCGCTTGGCGCAGAGAGGGAACCGGCGGGGAATCCCACTGCCTGAGCCCAAGGGATCCACGGGATCTTGAGACAGGTCGTTTTCTGGGGGGAGGGAGGGCGCTCAGAAGGAAAGGGGTGAGGCAGGGCGGGGCCAGGCAGGGGAGGCCAGAAGGAGGGGCTAGGGCCAGGCAATTCAGCTGGTTCAGGTGAACACATGAACAGAGTTGGAAGGGACCTTGCAGGTCATCTAGTCCAACCCTCCGCCCACGCAACGGAACCTACATCTGTCTCTACATAGGATCGAAATCCCAACCTCCTGAACCAGGGAGAACTAGTTAAATCCCACCACTCCTCCCTTCCCTGTATTTTTCTCTTCCCTCCATCCTTTCCTCCTCCCTCCTCTCTCTCTCCTTCTCTCTCCCTCCCCAAGTCATTTAGCCCCAGATCTTCCCAAGGCCTTTCACTCCCCGTTTTTTCTTTTTATTCCATAGACTTTTTTAAAAAGGAAAATATATTTTATTGAACAGTTTTAAAAACATATAAATACAAATATACATATGTACAAAACCATCTTTCAAAAGACACCACATGACATTACATAACAAGACCTAAACACTAAACAATATTCATTTATCAATGTTGTATATTGGTATATTTTCTGTGTATCTATAACACTTGTTCATTAATTTATCTATATTCACATAATTCATTAAACTTTCAGTGCAAATTGGGTGCTTTGGGGTGGAGCTCCAAATTTTGCTACTGGGACTGCATTCCTGACCGTTCCTGTAGAAGCCTATCACTGGTAAGGGTCCATGAGACTCCACAGATTCAAGGCTTGTTCCTGAAAAATGCCCCTACCATTGCCCCCTCCTTCCATCTCAGTCCCCAGGTGTGCCTTGTGAAGGGGGGCGGAGCTCTCCTCCCACTTAGGGCTCAGTCTGTGTTGATCTCCCCTTCTCTCTTCTCTCCGTGCTCTGGGATCAGGAGGGGGTGGTCCTTGCTCTTCGCCTGAGCTCCGCCTCTCCTCCTCCTCTTCCCCCTCCTCCTCCCCCCCTCTTCCTCCTCCTCCCTGTCTGTGAGCCTTTCTAATCCTAAACAGCCTTGCCTGGACTGACTCTGCCCTTCCCCAGTTCCCTCCAAGGCCAAAGGAGCCCCCCTCTCCATCTCTGTCGGCTCTTCTTCCAGCTCATCCTCCCCTGCAGATTCAGACTCCGAGGGGGGAATGACAAAGGCTATTAATGTCCTTAATGGATGTCAATAAGTTTCTCTTTTTCAAGCAGTGCTATGTTTTCAGTTTTGCAAGGAAGAATAATCTGGACTTCCTGCAATAACACCTATAAAACCTCCCTTTCCCCATCGCAGATGGCCGTACTTGTGGGTCAGCCAGGAGTTCTGCCACTTGTGCATTGCAGGAATTGGGTGGAAGGGCCCCAATGGGAAGCTTGTCCTGGAAAGAGGGGCCCAGGGGGTTTCTGGGGTCCCCTCCTCCTCCCACCAAGGAGTCTTCCTGCGGTCTGCATTGGAGGATGGAGGTAGAAAGCAGGCCAGGCTGGGATCAATCCTCTCAGTTCTGGAAACCTGCAGAGACCCGGCCGACTCCTTGCACACAGACTGCCCCCCCAAAAAACCCCTTGTCCTCAGGACTGTGTGGCAGACAGAAAAGAGGGGGGTCCATATCTCCCCATGTTGAGAGAGGGCTGTTCCTTGTAACACAGATGGCCCCTTTGAGCCCTCTTTCCAACCAGGGGTCTCCTCTGTCCAGAGGGTGGACTTTGCTCTCTCCCAAGACATTTTCCCCAGTTCCAAGGGGGTCTCCCTGCCCCATATTAGCCCTCTGATTCAGGAGACCTTGAGGGTGCAGATAAACCCCCAGGGGGCCTCAAGGCCTCTCAGAGAGCTCATGGCTGACCTTCACAATGCTCACCACCAAACAACTGCAAAGGGGATAAATCCTTCCATTCCCCACCATTCAGTCAGAACCGAAGAAGCTTCTGGCATGGGAAGGGAAGCATTTTCAAGGGAAAAAACCCACAAGAAATCCCGGCTGTCTTTTGAAAAGCCCCTTTGGGATCTGCGCTGAAGATGCCCCAAAGAGGGATGGGGCTTTTGGAGTCTCTTCCGTCCCTGAACAAGGAAAAGGGATGAAGTGGAAGAGCCTTTCTTTTAGGCTGCACCTCGGGTCTTGTGCCTGAGGTTCCCTTGGCAAATAGGAGGTGAACCTGCCAGGCCCGTTTTGGAGGAATTAGGTTTCTGCCGTGGGTGATGGATATTATTTGATGGCTGAGTCAATGGACACAGGTGGGGTTGAACCAAGGTTTGGATGGTCAGTTCTTGGAAAGCCCCACAGAACCTGGCCATCCTAGGGTCCACATTCGGGGCTCTGCTTCGTGACCCAGGCAAGAACACCAAAGGTGGCTTATTCTTAGCCTTCCATCCCTGAGCAGGGGTGGGATCTGTGCTTTGCCTGCCATGGCTGGTTGCTGGCAGTTTCAGGTAGGCAGAATTGAACAGAATATAACAGAGTTAGAAGGGATCTTGAAGGTCTTCTAGTCCAACCCACAATCTTTTCTTTAAAAGCTCCAGCAATGGATCCCCTTTTAAGAATAAGCTTTATTAACATTAAGAAAACAAGTCAGTAATAGTTAATTCATTTTTTTCCTTCAATCCACAGAAATTGGTGTCTGCAAGTGTCACCAGAGTCACGAACTGAAGATGTGGAGGCTGCCATAATCACTGTGGAACCCCACATCCCCGAATCCATCAACCCCAACATCACCATAACTGATGAACGATGGATGCCAGACCTTCTGCCTTGCACGACAATGTAATGTTTGGTGATTGTTTGAACTATTTTGGTTGTCTATTTTTCTTTATTTTTCTTTTTAAAATATATTCTGCTATTGGTTTTTTTAATTAAAAATAAACTATTTATAACACACAAAGTACAAAAAATAAAACACACACAGAAAAAATCCCTCAACATTAAAATAAATGTTGGACAATTTCTGACATGCCTGTAATACAATTCTAACAGTGCTTATTTACTATTACCAGGATTATACACTGTGCAAAAAAATAAACGGAATACTCAAAGAACACATCCTAGATCTGAATGAATGAAATATTCTCATTCAATACTTTGTTCTGTACAAAGTTGAATGTGCTGACATGTGAAATTTATTGTTAATCAGTGTTGCTTCCTAAGTAGGCAGTTTGATTTCACAAAAGTTTTATTTACTTGGAGTTATATTGTGTTGTTTGTTCCCTTTATTTTTTTGAGCAGTATATTTACATAATATACATCAAGTCTTAGCAAAGATCTTATTCTTTTGTGACATTTACTCTCCAAATTATCTGACATTTATTAATTCTTTAATTTTACTTTTTTTAAAAAAAATTCTACCCAATCGTAAAATCTAACCCAAGTTATTGTTTTTGCTCTTATTTAATTCTTAATACATTTTATGGTTTTGCATTTCTTGCTTTGGCGTTTTGGGTAGGGATGCTTGGACTATAGAAGCTAACAGGAAAGAAAACTAGAATCCCTTAATGCTAATTTGGTTGCTCGGTTTCATCCATAGTTTTGTTTCTTGCTTACTATTTCATTATTATTAAAATGTTCAATCTGTGCTTCTTTTGCCCAAGGACAAATTGCAGCAACCATCACATTGTCAACCAGGCTTGAAGGTCTGACATCGTCTTTCATCAATTATGGTGATGTGGGAATTGATGGATTGTTGTATGTGGATTCCACAGTGATGGAGGCCGCCTCCTCATCTTCAGCTGGTGCTTCTGGTGACACAACACCCTGAACTTAGAGGCCAAACCATACACAGACCCCAAAGATGAACAATGTCACTTTCCAGGGTCTCCAAGGAACTTTGGTGGGCTCTCACTGGATGGCCGCACCAGTTCTCTATTTATTTATGTAAACACCAAAGTACAATTTTATCATGTTTTATCTGTATCTAAATTATTGTATTTTTTAAATTTAATTTTACAATGTATTCCAACTTCATTTTAAATCCAATTTCATTTTAAATTGTATTATATTAAATTCAGTTTTCAACTGTTTTATCAAATTTAAATAATAATTTGTTTCTGGAACTTTGCATTTTGATATGGCCCAAGAGCTGATCCATAAAAACTCATGTTATGTCAAACTATGACTAAAGTGACCAGATTTTAACATTGGTAAAGAGGGACACCATTGACCGGGGTGGGGGTGGGGGCATCTTGATTAAAAATTTGGTCTATATGGAGCAAAAAAAATAATCTTTTTCTTTTTCTTTCTATCTCTCTTCCTCCCTCCTTTTCTTTCTCCCCCTCCCTCTTTCTTTCTCTTTTCCTTCCTCTTTTTCTCTTTCCCTTCCTCCCTCTTTCTCTCTCCCTCCCTCCTTCCCTCCCTCTCGCTCTTTCTATCTCTTCCTCCCTTTTTCTTTCTCTCCCTCTCTCCCCTTTCTCTCTCTTCCCCCTCTTTTCTTTCTCTCTTCCTCCCTCATTTCTCTCTATTTCTCTCTTTCTCTCCCTCCCACCTTTCCTCTTTCTTTCTTTTTCTCTTTCTTTCTCTCCCTTCCTTTTTTCTCTTTCTCCCTATTTCTTTCTCTCTCTCCCCTCCCTCTCATTTTCCCTTCTTTCTTTTCCTTTTCTCTCCTTCTCTCTTCCTTTCTGTCTCTCTCCCTCCCTCATTCCTTCCCTTTCTACTTCTCTCTTTCTCTCTCCCTTTCTATTTCTCTCTCCTTCTCACTCCTCCCTTTCTTTCTTTCTCTCTCTCTCCCTCCCCCCCTCTCTCTTCCTCCCTCTCTTTTTTTCTCTCTCTGCAACTTTTCCATTCTTTCCCCTTCTAACTACTGCGAGGTTGGCGGCCCTGAAACTGCTACCTTTCGGCTTCGGCCTCCTTGCAAAAGAAACGTCCGGCGCGCCTGCCCACCCCCACCCCCGCGCATGTCTTCAGCCTCAACAAAATTCGTGGCCGTCACCCTCATCCTCCCACTGCCCCTCCACCCCGGCCGTTTCCTTCCCTCACTGAAAATGAAGTTGGGGGGGGGAGAGAGGCAAGCTACGAGAGACCGACTGTTGTAGAAAGTTCCCTCGAGCCACCCAAAGGGAGCAACAGAGCGCAAGCGCAGGGCACGTCAGGCGGGGGCGGGGCGGGGGGAAGAGAGGCTCGAGGCCATGAAGGGAGACGGCTTCAAGACTCTCAAGAACAGCCAAGGCTGAGGTGGGAGGGGGGAGAGGTTGAGCAAAGGCCAAAGAGGAGCCAGGTTTCCTCACACTGGCCATCCATCCCCTCCCCTCCCCCGCCTTGAGAGAGTGGGAGGAAACGCAGGCAGACCAAAAGCCAAAGGAGAAAAATAATTGCCCTTTACTGGTTACCTCAGGAAAACATACGTAAAGGGTCTGAACCCGAGGGCCTCTCCAGAGCTCAGCGACGCGGTGCCGGCTGCTACGGTGGCCCCTGAGGACCATACAGGCTCATGCTCTGCGGAATACCCCACTCGCAAGCGCTGCCTTTGACCAACCAAGTCACGGTCAGCAGGACTTGGTGGGGGCAGGGGTGGGGGGCAGGAAAAAGACCTCGCTACCAAGGAGGAGGACGGGCAGAATTGAAACACGCCCCTTCCCTCTTGCTCCCCCCCCCCCCGCCGCTGACCGTCCCCCTCTTCCATTCCAAAATCAGGACATTTTGGAAACCTGGTGGGATGCGGGACAAATGATTGGAAAGCGTGTTTGGTCACCTTAACTATAACCAATATAAAATATTTGTTCAGGGGGGTGGGGGGGGGAACTGTTGAGAATTTAATATCAAATTCTGGGAGAAAAGGCGGGGTTGCTATCTAAAATTCTCAGTCTTTGTTCCAAATTTTTGCAGAGCTCTTCCTTTTATACAATTAGCTGGAAATTTTTCTGTTGTGTTCCTGTCAGTTATGAAGAACAGAGAGAAATTAGACTCATTGGCCTTTTTTACTTGAAACTCTTAGATTAAATAATATTAAACATAATTTTATGTACAGTATTTGTGTGTAGTTGTTCATATAAAAATCCAATTTTGTTATTTCTGCTATGACAATCAGAAGCTTCTCCTTACAGGAAAAAGAGGTGCAACCATTTATCAGGTATATTAGAAATGCTCAAGGAAGCCGACAGATCAGGAAATGTTTACACGGCCACATTTGTCTACTTTATGATTGTTATTTTTTCACCTATATATTTCAAATAGATTTTCAATTGAATTGAATAGCTGACTTGTATTAAAAGTGGGGGGGAAAGTGATTTATTCTGGTTTGATTTTTTTTAATTTGCATCTCAGAAACATCTCTGCAGATTTTCTATGTCCACCATGAAGGAGATCCTTGACTTGCAACCACAGTGGAGCCCAAATTATCTATTGCTAAACGAGACCGTTGTTAAGCAAATTTTGCCCCATTGTACAACCTATCCTGCCACAGTTGTTGAGTGAATCACTGCGGTTGTTGAGTGACTCACACGGGATGTGAAGTGAACCGGGCTTCCCCATTGACATTGCTTGTCAGGAGGTCCCAAAAGGGGATCACGTGACTCCCAGACACTGTGACCGTCACAAATGTGGCTCAGCCGCAAAGCATTGGAATGTCAATCACGTGACCCTGGGGATGTTGCAAGGGTCATAAAGGTGGGAAATGGTCTTGAGTCCCTTCTTTCTACAAACGGTCTCTGAGGGAACCGTTGTCAGTTGAAGGCTGCCTGTATTGATGCCCCCAAGGCTCCTCTAGACGGAAAGGCCTTTTCCTCACAGGGGCCACAAAAGGACCAAAGCCCTTCAAGATGCATCCCAGAGGGAGGGGGAGGGATGGAGGCAGGAGGGGGGAAAGACCCCCTTTTCCCCAATCTATGGCCATACTTGGACCCCAAAAAGTCACCACAGGCAGAAATAATGAGATATGTTTCTTTAAGACATTTTCATTAGGGGAAATGTAGTGAAATTGCACTCTGGGTAATGTAGTTTTACATGTGACCAGCGCACTCCTATATTTATTTATTTATCTTCAAACAAACATGTTCAAAAGGCCTTGTGAGAATGGGCCTTAAAAAAAAGGCAGATGGGCCTTTGCCAGCTTTAGCTGTCCAACTTACTGCCCGAGGAAGTCAGTTAGAATTTAAAGGCCAGAGCACAGACTGCCCCCTATAGGCAGTGAGAAGGACAGCTAAAGCATGGAACGGTCCATGAGAGGAAGGTCCCTGTGTGCTGACTTTGGAATTCTGGGAGTTAAAGTCCAATCATCTTCAGGTTGCTAAGCTAGTCAGTTTTTTTGTAACTTCCCTCTTTTTTTCTGTGTGTGTGTGTGAGAGAGAGAGAATGAGAGAGAGTTTTTAAACTCTGCAAAGTTCTGGTAACAAAGTTTTTCACTAAAGTTGCATCAGCCCTTTTGTGTGATGCCTTTGAGCTTTAATGTTCAGAATAAAGTTAAATACATGTTGGCTTTAACTCAGCAGGCAGCTATTTCAGATCTGAGAGATGCTCTGGCATTAACTGTCCCCTGGGATTTTGTCTTCATGCCACAAATCTCAGATTTATTTTTTCTTCAGCCACAGTTGCTGTGTATTCCCTCCGGGATCAGTTTCAAGCATGGAGCTCCCAAACCTCTCAATTCTAGATGACCTATTTAATTCCATCTCTGTCCCTGACATTATGTGCCATTATTTCCCTTTCATTTCTCTCCAGAGAATTCCCCAAAGTTGAATTATCCTAGGATCTCTCCTGACAGGTAGACTTATGATAAAGGTTTCAGCTCTGCTCTTTGGCTGAATCCTCCAGGGGAGACTTTGGGCAGAGAAATATGGAGTTTGGGGACAGGCAGAGTCTGTGCTCTTGCATGTACGTTTCTCTCCCTCCTTTCCAGGTGAAGCTGTGTTTCAGTCAGGAAAGCAACTGGATCATATGCCACCTTCTGAGAATCCTCTGAATTCTTGTAATTCTTCTTTAGGAACAGGGAGAGATTGACTGAGTCACCCCATGAATTATGGACCTCCTGCTTCTGCTTCTGGTGCTGCTTTTGTCCCATCCAGTCTCTGGGAAGCTGAGAAGGAAGTGCCCGCTCAGTTTGGAGCACCAGGAAGGAAAACAACCTCAGAGCTTTTACAACCCAGGAGACCATCTCATTGGTATAGTCACCAGTGGACGTGAAACATTGCGTACAAAGTTGTTTTTCAACGTGGCTCCTTCTCTTCTGTTTGTTTTCCATGATTTGTAAGTCATTCAGGGTGATGGAGTTGCGTTCCCTCCGTTCTAACACTCTCCTTATTTTCTGTTTTCCCCCCATTTATTCCTATATTGGGGGATATATCTAATTTCCTGAACGATTTTGATTTCCAAGGCTTCTCTCTTGTCTGATTTTGTGAAAGAGACTCAAATCCAAAAAGGGATCTGAGAAAAAGCTGAATGGGCTGCAGATTATTTTCTTCTCTCTGTTCAATCTTTAATTTATCATTTGAATAATGAATTTTATTTAAAGTAGTGGTGGAATCAGTTGTAGTTCCTGTATCTCAGCCAATTTCCATATTTGTATGGATCATTGCATTTGCTTTTTGCTTTTGCTTCAATGTTGGCTTAAGGCTCAGCAGGCTTCTGGAGAATTATATATTAAAAGAAGTATTTGTTGTTGTTATCAATTATAGTAACAGTTTTTTTTAAAAAATAGGGATGTTTATGGTTTTGCATCTGGCTTAATATTAATTTTCAACATTCAAATAATCAACAAGAATTCCCAGCTCCTGCACAACCTCACACTTGGCTACAACTTCCATGACAACTATATGAACACTTTCCGCACTTCAGATGCCTTGCTGGACATTCTCTCCACTGGAGAAGCCAATGTCCCCAACTACGGCTGTGGAAGGAAGGACAACCTTCTGGCTCTTCTTGATATAACTAGAAGGGAAATCTCCATCCAGATGTCAACATTAGTAGGCACCTACAAAGTCCCTCAGGTTTGTGTGTGTTTTTCTCCATCTGGTTAAAGTAAGTGGTGGGTGATGGTGGGTGAGTAACAGATGCAATCATGTCTTCTCCATGGAATTCAAGAGCTGCTTTTCTCCATATTAGCAAAAATCTCAATATTTTACCCCATTATGTTCATGTTGAGGCCTGAAATGCAAGCAATACATTCCATGGAGAAGACATTCTACTAACTATTTAACTGATCAAACAATACCCCTAGTTGTTGAGGCCTCTATTGGCATTTTCATTTTAGAAGACAAGACCTGCCCTATCCATTCGGATTGAAGTTGGCAATAGTAGCATTTTATTTATTTAAAATGTGGGATAAAAAGGACTCTAGCAATTATATAGTAGATATTATTTGTTTGTTTGTTTATTTCTTTATTAAACTTCTATGCTGCCCTTTTCCTTGGATTCAAGGAAGCTCACAACAAATTCTGGCTAAAATTTATGCCATGATCCTCTTAGTTAAACTTGAGAAAAATGCGCTCCTTGCAGAAGAACCAGAATGTTTGAGGTAGAGTTAAAAGTTATATAGATTAAAAGAAATAATGCATAATCATATATTGGCTCAAATTGGTCTTGAAATATCTAATCTATATCAATTTGGTAAAATAAAGTTTCCTGCCTTTCTAGATGTTAGTTCAGCATTTGACTCAATAAACAGAGAATATGATGGAAAAAATGGATTGTCCTCAAAATGGAACTCAACCTGTTGGCCCTAATTGTTTGAGAGGGAGGTTCAATGGTACCACGAGAAGAAGGATTATGCTTACCAATGGGAAAAGGAAAGATACATATTTGAACTCTTGTTATTCAGTATAGATATGAATAACTTAATAGGACTAATGCAGGATAAAAAACCAGATTATGAATAAAAAAATGATATTTCATTTTTTGACAAAAATTACTAAATTAGTGTACCAGTGAATGCAATGCATGTCGTATACAGCAATTGGATTTCAGAAAGGCTTTGGCAAAGTAAACCACAACCTATTTCTTGGTAAGCTAAAATATGTGGGATCAAGAGCATGATGCCCAGATGGAGTCAGCCTGTGGTCCTCAATGGAGCTACATCTGCATGGAAGGAAACCAGCAGTGGGGGACCCCAAGGCTCCATGCTAGGCCCAGGACTCTTCAACATCTTCATGAATGATTTGGATGAGGGGAGAAATGGGGAAATCATCAAATTTGAAGACAACAACGTGGCAGGAATAGCCAACACCCCAGGCGATAGGCTGAAGATCCAGATGGATCTAGATAGACTTGAATCCTGGGCCTATCTAACAAAATGAAATTTAGTGCTGAGAAAAGTGTAAGGTTTTACACTTTGGCTAGAAAAACCAAATGTACACTTACAGATTAGGTGAAACCTGCCTCAATTGTAGTAACTGTGAGAGGGAGCTTGGAGTGTGACATCAGCCAAAAAAGTCAAAAACATTTGCATTAAGAGATAAAATCAAGTTCATGTGAAGTATTAGTATTTATAATGCCTTGGGAAGACCACACTTGGAATACTGCATCCAATTTTTATCACCATATTATAAAAATAGATGTAGAAAATAAGATGATTAAGGGTCTGGAGACTAAAACATATGTGTCTAGTCTAGTGAAAAGGACTGGGGGTGACTGAGAGGACAATGTAAAGATGGTTTATTTTGTGTAAAGAAGCGAACCAAAGTGCAGCCATATTGTGATAAAAAAGTATATTGTATACTCAAATGACCTTTCCTCTGTACCATTATATAACCATGCATGTGAAGCAGTATTATGATCAAATGTTGTATTTTTAGCTCATTGTGTGAAAAACAGGATATAAAACCGGGGCTAGTTCCCAAGTAAGAGGGAAAACCACATTAAGAACATATATCATTGCTCACATCATGACTTATTGGAGTGCTCAGTATACTGGGAGTCACGTATGTGTGGTTGATTTGCTATAAAAATGGAGGTGTGAAGATGTCAACTGCCTTCTTCAGGGGTGATTCTCCACCTGAGTTGGCCTCTCCTTGATTAACGAGAAAGTAAACGTCTGTTCCTGTTCATCTGGCTCCTGTGTCATTATTTTCCTTTTTCTCACAGTGACATAATAACAGTGTACAATATTTCAGGGGCTGCCACAAAGAATAGGGGAGATGGGTTAACCTATTTTCCAAAACCCAGAAAACAAGACAAGCAATAATGGATTGAAACTAATCAAGGAGAGAAACAACCTAGAACTAAGGAGAATTTTCCTGACACTTAGAACAATTAATCAGAGGAATAACTTGTCTCCAGACGTTGTGGGTGCTCCAACACTGGAGTTTTTAAAAAAGACACTAGATGGCTACTTGTTTGGAAGAGTATAGGGTCCCCTTCTTGAGAAGGGGCTTAGACTAGAAGACCTCCCAGGTCCCTTCCAATTCTTTTATTCTGTTTTAAGTTCTGTTGTATGTACACATATTTAGCATGCTAAATACCTACTGGAACACACTAATTTGCGCTACCAAAATGATATTATCATACTTACACATTGGATTGTATTCCCTGTGAACAAGACCTGGATTATTTTGTCATAATAATGATCTGATAATTAATCAATCAAGTTCAAAAGTTATGGTCTTTGGGAAATGACATGGCAGCCAATGTTCCCTCTAATTTTTTTTTGGTGTGGGCAGACAAGTATAGTGTCTGAGCGAGAAGTATAAATAAATAAATAAATAAATACATAAATAAATAAATAAATATAATCGATTAATTAAATCATTAAATAAATCATTAAATAAATAAATAAATAAATAAATAAATAAATAAATAAATTTTCATGCCTGAGCACCTGATTTTTTTTCACAGATGTCACCCAAGACAACTTATCGCATAATTATTTGGGGCTCGGTTCTTCCCACTATGTTATTCTGTTATTTTATATTTCAATTAATATTATTATCCTCCTATAGATCCAGATAGACTGTCATGCTTACTCCTCCCTCTTATACATTCTTCTTAAAAGAAACAAAAAACCCTTATATAACTTTTTCCTAATTAGGAAAAAAAATCCCCTTCTTTTTTATTAAAAGAAATTAATAATAAAACAAAACCAAAATCTATTACTATTAAAATTAAAACAACCAGCAAAACCAAAAACACAACTATTAATAAATCCATGCTTTAAAATCTTCATTTCTTAAATATTTATCATAGTATTATACTAATCTAATAATACTTTGTATTTGTATTTGTATTGTATTTGTATTTATTAGATTTGTATGCCGCCCCTCTCTGAAGACTCGGGGCGGCTAACAACAATATAAAAAGACAATGTAAACAAATCTAATATTAAAACAATCTAAAAAACCCCAATTTAAAGAACCACTCATATATACAAGCATACCATGTATAAATTCTATAAGCCTAGGGGGGAAGGGAAATTTCAATTCCCCATGCCTGATGACAGAGGTGGGTTTTAAGGAGCTTGCAAAAGGCAAGGAGGGTGGGGGCAACTCTGATATCTGGGAGGAGCTGGTTCCAGAGGGTTGGGGCCACCACAGAGAAGGCTCTTCTCATGGGTCCCGCCAAATGACATTGCTTAGTCAACGGGACCCAGAGAAGGCCAACTCTGTGGGACCTAACAGGTCGCTGGGATTTGTGCGGCAGAAGGCGGTCCCGGATGCCATGAAGGGCTTTTTAGGTCATAACCAACACTTTGAATTGTGACCGGAAATTGACGGGCAACCGATGCAGACTGCGGAATGTTGGTGTAACATGGGCATACCTTGGGAAGCCCATGATTGCTCTCGCAGCTGAAAATCTATCTGAAGACCAATGCATCAATTAATATATTTCCATATTTACTTTTCTATAATTTCATTCAATATTTCCAACCTCAATTTTCAGGTATTTAGCATTTACTATTATTAACTTACATCAATATTCTACATTTCCAAGTATATTTTAAATTCATAATGCAAAGTCATTAAATCATACAGTACATATCATAAACCACTTATTTATCCTATGTATTTTCCATTAATTTTACCTATCCTCTATCCCTTTTCGTGGGGGATGCGTTCCGAGACCACCCGTGAAAGTCGAATTTCCGCGAAGTAGAGATGCGGAAGTAAATACACTATTTTTGGCTATGAACAGTATCCCAAGCCTTCCCTTAACACTTTAAACCCCTAAATTGCAATTTTCCATTCCCTTAGCAACCATTCAGATTATTACTCACCATGTTTATTTATTAAAGTTTATTAAAAAAATATTTATTAAAGACAGACGAAAGTTTGGCGATGACATATGACATCATCGGGCGGGAAAAACCGTGATATAGGGGGGGAAACCGCGAAGTATTTTTTAATTAATATTTTTGAAAAACCGTGGTATAGACTTTTCGCGAAGTTCGAACCCGTGAAAATCGAGGGAACACTGTAGTTCTAAAATTCTAATCCAATTTTACGAATTAATACATCCTAATGTTAAATGACACCGAAATATATCTTTTACCATCATGCCATAGTCAATCCATATTTAATAATCAATCATCCCCCCTCAAATTTCTACCACTCTTGCCAAAAGGGTGATTTTGATTTTCTTTCTCTCCCCCTCTCTCTCTCTTCATCCCTCTTCCTTCCTTCCTTCCTTCCTTCCTTCCTTTTCCTTTCTCTCTCTCATTTCTCTTTCTTTCTCTCCCTTCCTTGCTTCCCCCCTCCCCTCCCTTTCCCTCTCCCTCTTTCTTTCTCTCTCCCTCTTTCTCTCTCCCTCTCTTCCCCCCCTCTCTTTTTTTTTTGCCTACGTTTAGCAAAAGTGACACCGGATCTTCCAACAACACCTTCTACATGGGCTCAGGCAGTGGGGCGGTGGAAGAGGAGGAGGTGGAGGCGAGGGGCTTGCAAGTGGCCACCACGTCCCCGTGGCACAAGGCAAGGATGGCAATCAGGGGGTTGCTGTCAGGGCAGCAGGGGCCCACTGATGTCAAGCCCGGCAACAGCGAACAAATCCGGCTGCCTGGGGAAGCGGTGCATTTGAATATTGCACGTTTGAAAAGCGTGCTGCTTCCCTGGGCAGGCAGCTTTGCTGGTCGGCGCAGAGCTTGACGTCAGCAGGCCCCTGCTGCCCCGACAGCAACCTCCTGACTGCCGTGCTCGCCTTGTGCTGTGTGTGTGGGGGGGTGGCCACTTGCAAACCCATCACCTCCAATGCCTCCTCTTCCACCGCCCCACTGCCTGAGCCTATGTAGAAGGTCACCTTTGCAAAAGGTAGCCAATCAGCTCCTGGACAGGGTTTGAAAAACCCTGCGCTGAAGGCCGGTGCTAAGTGCGCCATGGCGCACTGCACACCTTAGCAGGAACAGTGATGGCAGCCAGAGTTGCTCAGCCAATAGAGCGTGTAACACCTTTCCTTACGTGGGGTTGTTTTCTCTGAGACTGAATCTGGGACCCTCATCATCAAAGGAGCTCAGTCAGAGAAAGGGCATGAGTGAAAGTGGTGCTTAAATGAAAATGTCATAGCTCCCCAGCTTCTTCAGCAACAATTATCAGAGGGCAAGATTCTTCCCATGTTTTTACATCCATCTGATGTTTGGGGCATCAGAAAGAAATCACTAGGAGAACCAACCCATCACAGCCTCTGAGGAGCATCTTGGGGTGGGTAAAAGGACTCCAGCTGCTGCCCTCACATTTATATTGGGAATTTACAAAATTTCTGCTTTGTCTAAATTCAGAAAATATGGATATCAGCATAAAATTTATCTATGGAAACTGACAGATTCCAAAAACAGACAAAATTTCAATTAAAATTTTGGATTGTACAACTGACAAATTGTATTAGGAAGTGAGGTCTCCCTGTTTCTTGTATAACTGGAGAAGAAGCTAAAAAAAGTCCTCCAGAAAAAAATCTGGGATACAGAAACAGAAAAAGATGCACCAATCCTCAAAAATTATGATAGGTCAATTTATTGGAATATAATACTTCAGTCAGTATTTCAACGTGTTACTCTAATTATGGTAAATTGTAGAGGTGATACAGTAATATTATTCACACTCTTTATAGTTTTTAAAATTTATTATTTTTCATTTTTATTATACAATCTTGCTAATATTCTTTCTTTAATATTTCAAACAATGTCTAACTACAAATTGTTCTAACACATTCATGAGAAGCAGGCTGAATTTATTAAAATATAATATTTTGGATTTGGTGTGACCCCAAATATAACACAGCATTCTTCATTGCTTTTTCAGATCATTTATTCAACTGCTCCACAGGCTCTGAGTGATAAAAGCAAATTCCCCTTTTTCCACCAGATGAAGCCCAAAGAAGGGATCCAGTACCCAGCAGTTGTCCAACTGCTCCTCTATTTCAGATGGACCTTGATTGGCCTCTTTGCTTCAGACACAGAGAAGGGAGAGAATTTCATGAGGACTTTCCCTCCTGTGCTTGTCAGGAATGGAATTTGTGTGGTTATATCACAACAATTCTCAACAACAGAATATACAGCCCCACTCAGGGATGCCCTCTCTAAGTGGAGACAAGTCAATGTCTTTGTTCACTTCATAGAATTTGAGGCTCCTTGGGACAGAATTCTTCTTTTCCATGAAACATTTCTGCGCTTGCCGGGACTCATCAAAGAAAAAGTCTGGATCCTCACAAATTTTGTAGGGTATGAAATAGACAAATATAGACTTCTCAAATATATCCACAGTATTTTGAACTTTGGTTATCTGCTCAAAAGAAGGCCAAAAGATGAAGCCTTTGAGCCCCGTTTCTTTGTGGAACAAAAGTTTCAGAATTATTATTTTCTCTGTTCCCTTTCAAAAAACATCTTTTCTGTCAAAGGCCGCAGACGATGCACCCAGAAAGCCCCACTGGAGACCCAGAAGAAAAGGAACATTAGATGGATCCCAAATTCCTATGGCTATTACAGCCTCACAAAGACTCTGGCGCAGGCCTTGAATGCTGCCTATTCCTCCAGATTGAGTAGGAGTTGGAAGGAGGGAGAAAAGAGGTTGGGGTCTCCAAGGCTGCAGTGGTGGCAGGTAGGGGTCCCAATATGGATTCCAGAGGAGAAGGAGGGTAACCATCTCAACAGATCTGACCAATTTAATTACTCAGGGAATAATGGTTCCAAAGGGGGGATGTTCCCAATTTTTTTACTACCACTCTGTGGGTGTGGCTTATTTTGTGGATGTGGCTTGATGGACATGTGACCGGGCAGTGGGGGCTTGGCAATCATGTGACTGGATGGGAGTGGCTTCATGGTCCAAAGGCCCAACACGAACAATACCTTGCAACAAAAGTCAAAGACAACAAAAAAAGTTTCTTGCAGCAGATAAACAATAAGAAAATCAAGGAAACAATCACTACACTAAAAAACGAAGACGGTAATGAAATCACAGAGAACAGAGACAAAGCACAGCTGCTCAACACCTACTTTGCATCAGTGTTCATACAAAATGAGACCACCTACCAACCAACCTGCAAGTCTGCAACAAATCGCCCAGGAACTGAACTCAACATAGACAAAAACACAATAAGGGAGTACCTGTGGGAGCTCAACGAGTACAAATCACCAGGGCCAGACGGACTTCACCCCAGAGTCCTAAAAGAACTGGCAGACACCATCGCGGAACCACTTCTCATCTATCAAAAATCCTGGACCACTGAAGACCTTCCGGAAGACTGGAAATGAGCTGACGTAGTCCCCATCCACAAAAAAGGTAAAAAGACTGACCCAGCGAACTACAGACCAATCAGTCTGACTTCAATACCTGGAAAAATACTGGAGAAAATAATTAAAAAACAACTTTGCCACTACCTAGAAACAAACAACATTATATCCAACAGCCAGCACGGGTTTGTCAGAAACAAATCATGCCAAACCAACCTCATATCATTTTTCAACACCATAACCAAATCAGTGGCCCAACACAACGCAGTA
Organism: Erythrolamprus reginae; assembly: GCF_031021105.1. Lineage (NCBI taxonomy): Eukaryota > Metazoa > Chordata > Lepidosauria > Squamata > Dipsadidae > Erythrolamprus > Erythrolamprus reginae. The sequence goes on along the minus strand of NW_027248439.1, from coordinate 63,962 downwards.
GACCTCATATACTTGGACTTCAGCAAAACTTTTGATAAAGTTGACCACAATCTCCTAATCCACAAATTAGAAAAAAATGGGGTAGGTTACAACACATGCAGATGGATAAACAGTTGGCTGTCCAACCGTACACAACGAGTTGTCCTCAATGGTTCCAAATCCACATGGAAGAAAGTAGGCAGTGGGATACCACAGGGTTCCGTCCTGGGCCCTGTACTCTTCAATATTTTCATTAATGACCTGGACGTGGGAGTAGAAGGGGAACTAATCAAATTCGCAGATGACACGAAGCTGGCAGGGGTAGCCAACACCCTAGAGGACAGGCTCAAAATACAGAAAGATCTAGACAGATTAACACTATGGGCCCACACTAACAACATGATGTTCAATGTCGACAAGAGCAAAGTCCTTCACCTTGGCAAAAAAAAAACCTAGACACGCATACAGCCTGGGAGAAACCCCACTTAGCAGCAGTAACTGCAAAAGAGATCTTGGAGTCTTGGTGGATAATCAACTAAACATGAGCCAGCAATGTGCAGCAGCGGCCAAAACAGCCAACACCATCCTAAGCTGCATCAACAGAGGGATACACTCCAAGACCAGGTAAGTATTAATACCACTCTACTATGCCCTGGCCAGACCACATCTGGAGTACTGCATCCAATTCTGGTCACCACACTTCAAAAGAGACATTGAAACTCTGGAGAAGGTGCAGAAAAGAGCAACCAAAATGATTAGGGGACTTGAAACCAAGACTTAGGAAGAGAGACTGAGGGAACTGGGCATGGATAGCCTAGAGAAAAGGAGGGCCAGAGGGGACATGATAGCTGTATATAGGTACATGAGGGGTTGCCACAGAGAGGAGGGGGCCACTCTATTCTCCAGAGCACCAGAGGGCCGGACGAGGAACAACGGCTGGAAGCTGACGAAGGAGAGATTCAACCTAGAAGTAAGGAAGAACTTCCTGACGGTCAGAGCGATCAACCATTGGAACAACCTGCCTGCAGAGGTTTTGAACTCTCCAACTCTGGACACTTTCAAGAGGAGATTGGACTGCCACTTGGCTGGGGTGCTTTAGGATTCCTGCTCAGGCGGGGGGTTGGACTCGATGACCTGCATGGTCCCTTTCAACTCTAACTATAAATAAAATAAATAAATAAATGTGATTCAGCAGGCGAGGCTTGGTGGTCATGTGACTGAGTGGGCATGGTCAACTCAATGTCACTCACATCAAGGGGTGCCTTGCCTGGCCCCTCCCCTCCCAGCCATTCCTTGTCACACTCAGCCTCAATGAAACTACAGTTCTGCAAAAAAGTTGTTCCCCTTTTCCCAATATTACATACTATAGATGTCCTTTCATGGACCCCTGAGAGGAGGAAATGGCTCCCATGCTTTGCCCAAGAGTGTGAGAGGCAACAAGCTCTTAAGGGCCTGCCAGAAAGAAGTGGGGGGCAATGTATTTTCCAAAGCACCAGAAGGCAAAACAAGAAGCAATGGATGGAAACTGAAACTAAGCAAATATTTTCCGTCAGTGAGAACCAATATAGGTGTAGAAATATTTCAGTGACAATTTCACATATAAAATAAAATTGGAAATAGGTCAGGAATGCAATCAAAGAATTTGAAGATATAATGCAGTTGTAACTGCCAGTGAACAAGATAAAGATAAATTGCAGACAGAGTTATGTGAATATTTTAGAATTAACAATGTGGGTGATATTAAACAATCAATTGTGTGGGACGCATGTAAGGCCTACATGAGGAGACAATGTATATGTATGGAAGCAGATATTAGGAAGAGGTGGGGTAGAGAAAGGGAAATGAAGATTAAGGAAATAGATTTGATACAAGAGCAGCTAAGATTAATTAAAAGTAGAGATTGGAATAGTTTATTGAAATTGAAAAGAATCAATTGATGGTGTATGTTGAGATCCAATGGAACAAGGTGAGAATGACGATGCGACAAAAAACATTGAGCTGGAGCACAAAATCAATGCAGCAAATGGCAAGATATTTGAAGCAGAGGAAAGAAAAATCATGTATATTAGCACTGAGAGACTCTAGTGGAGAGGTCAGATATGGTAAAGAGCAGCTAGAGAAGATAATGAGAAAATATTATGAGGATTTGTATAAAGAGGAGCAGGTTAAGATAGGAGTCCTCAATATTGGGAAAAGAGTAAGTGAAGAAGATAAACAAATATTGAATGCAGAAATTACACAAGATGAAATTGCTAGAGTAATTAAAGTGTTAAAACAAGCCAAAGCACCGGGCCCAGATGGGTTTACAGGGGAATTTTATAAAACTTATATGAATGTATTGTTGCCACATTTGGGGAAACTGTTTAATAATATATTGTTACATCATGATATCCCACAGACATGGAAGCTTTCAGAGATTGTTACTATCCCAAAGATGGATCGAGATTTAAGAGAACCTGGGTCCTGCCGTCCTATCAGTTTGGCAAATCAAGACTATAAAATATTTATGAAAATATTGGCAAATAGACTTGAAAATATTTTACCAAAAATAATTGAAGAGGATCAATATGGATTTGTGAAGGGAAGGAAAATAAGTGAACCAATTAGAAATGTAATAAATGTGATGCACCATGCTACCGTTACTAAAAGGAAATTGGGAATTTTGAAATTAGATGTTTATAAAGCCTTTGATAAAGTTAACCATAGCTACTTATATAAATTATGTAAGGAACTAAATATGGGGGATAAATTTTGTGAAATTATAAAAGAAATTTATAAAGGGAATGAAGCATATATAATGTAAATGGACAAAGAAGGCAGAGAATTAAAATATTAAATGGCACCAGGCAGGAAGTCCTTTATCTCCAAAGTTATTTGCAATAGCAATAGAGACATTAGCTAATAAGATAAGACAAGATAACAATTGGGCAGGATATAAAATAGGGGAATTAGAAATGAAATTAAATTTATTTGCAGATGATGCAATTATATTGACCCAGACCCAGATGGAGATGATCAAAGGTATAAGAAATATTTTACAAGAGTTCAAACAGGAATCGGGACTATCGGTTAATATGGAAAAATCAGAGATTATGTGTTTAAATACAGCTCCGAGAGAGCAGATAGAAATTAGGAAAGAATCAGGGTTGGAGTTAGGATTAAAAAAATTAAATATTTGGGAATTTGGTTATTGAGAAATCCAGCGAAAATTGAGGAGGTGAATTATAGATTAAATATGGAGAAAATGCTGAAAAGAGAAAAAGTTAAGGAGAATCTCTAAAATAAGAGCCTTGAAAATGTTGATAGTTCCCAAGAGGGGCGGCACACAAATCTAATAAATACTACTACTACTACTACTACTACTACTACTACTACTAATAATAATAATAATAATAATAATAATAATAATAATATGATGTACCTATTTCAGGTACTGTCAGGGGGGCTATCAGTAGTTAAGTTTAAAGAGTGGGACAAAAAACTTAATTATTGGATTGAAAAAGATAAGAGACCAAGAATAAGGAAAAAGTGGTTAATAGCGAATGAAAAAGAGGGGGGAATAGGGAGTTCCTTGTTTGGAGCTGTATAGGGAAGCATTTCAAATGAAAAGGTTAATGGAGTTGCAATTATTTGAAAATAAATGAAAAAACAGATCAATGGGATGAAGAATAGAGAATTAATGTTTATAAAGTGGAATAGGAGCGATTTAGGTAAATTAATAGGTCCCATGAAAGGGACTATGGAAATTTGGAAAAAATGGCAGGGGAAAATAGGATTATTTAAATCTAAACTGTCATCTCTTTATGTAATAAATAGAGATAATGAAATGAATTTAAATAGGGTTATAGGAGAGTTGAAGGGAAGAGGGATAACTAAGATAGAACAGTTATATGAGAAGGATGGGAGGCCAAGTAGAAATAGCATAGAATGGTGGCTGGGTAAGGGAAGATGGCTACAAATAAATGCAATATGTAAATATCTCAATGAAAGGGAGAATAAAGAAGCACTATTGAGGGAGGAGACAGTGTTAGAGAAAACAATAAGAGAAAAAAGTGAGGGCATAAAGGTCCAAGCAACCAATATGTATATAAGATGTTAGTGCAGTCAGACAGGGATATGATTCAAGTATTGACCAAATGGTGGCAAAATGAGATACAAGTAGAGGTACAAGAGATGGAAAATATAGTAGAAAATATAAGGAAAACTAAGAATACAAGAATTAGGGAAATGAGAAGGAAAATATTACATAAGTGGTATTATACTCCCGTTCAACTCACATACTTTCAGCAGATTAATAGAACGTTAAATACATGATGGAAAATTACTAAGGAAATGGCAGTATTAGTTAAAAGTAATGCAATGGGAGAATTTAGAGAAATAAAACAAGCAGCGATAGAAAGCGCTCAGGCGGTAATAGTCTTGGATTGGAAGGATGCGACAAAATGGACAATGCAAAATTGGTATAGGTACATGGTGGATTATATTCAATTTGAAATTATGGATAAAAGGATGAATTCGGATAATGAAGCTGACTTGAGACAACTGATGGGATGGTGGGACAAGGTAAGACGATATATGGCGAGTAGAATCCGAAACCAAGCTACAAGGAATAAATTGGAATAACTCTATAATATGTAAATAGATACATTGCTCTTTGGTTAAAAAGGTTTATATAAGAAACACCCCCGATTTGGTGGTGGGATATGTATGTTTGTTGGGTGGTGGGCACTTTCACTATATACTTGTTTTATGTTGTGTGTATCTAAAAATTGTTAAAAAATAAATAACTTTTTTTTAAAAAAATAGACAATTTCACATATAAAATAACCTTTCATGGAATGCAACCTGCATACTGTTCAAAACAGTCATTAGTGTTATGGCTGACTGTGGAATGGAATAGCATATTATTTATTTATTTTATTTATTTATTAGATTTGTATGCCGCCCCTCTCCGTAGACTCGGGGCGGCTCACAACAATAAAAAGAACAATGTAAGAACAAATCTAATAATTTAAAAAACACTAAAAACCCCATTATTAAAAACAAACACACACACAAACATTCCATGTATAAACTGTATAGGCCCGGGGGAGATGTGTCAGTTCCCCCATGCCTGACGGCAGAGATGGGTCTTAAGAACTTTACGAAAGGCAAGGAGGGTGGGGGCAGTTCTAATCTCCGAGGGGAGCTGGTTCCAGAGGGTCGGGGCCACCACAGAGAAGGCTCTTCTCCTGGGTCCCGCCAAATGACATTGTTTAGTCGACCGGACCCGGAGAAGGCCAACTCTGTGGGACCTAACCGGTCACTGGGATTCGTGCGGCAGAAGGCTGGATTTATGCAACCTGATGTACAGAATAAAGACACCCATATTTATGCTCTGGACTATAAACACTGAATGCACGTAAATCCCAGAAAAATACGTGGTAGCCCTGGGCAAAAGAAAGGCAATTAAATCACTCTGTGTGTAAAATAGTATAAAATATTAACATATGATAAATAATGGAACTATTAAAAATAACAGCACAGAATTTTCCTCTTTCTCTTTCTTTTTCTTTTTTTCTCTTTCTCATCTATCAATTCCTTCCTTCCTCCCTCCCCCCTCTTTCCCTGCTTTCTTTCCCTCCCTCCCTCCCTCCCTCCCAAACAAACAAACAAACAAACAACCTTCCTCCTGCCTTCCTTCCTTTTCTCTCTTTCTTCCCTTCTCCTTCTTTCTATGTTTGATTCCCTCGCTCCCATCCACCCAACCAACCTCCTTCTTCCTTCCTTCCTCTTTCTTTCTTTCTTTCTTTCTTTCCCCACTTCTCTTTCTTTCTCTCGCTCCCACCCACTGAACCATCTTCTTCCTTCTTTCCTTGCTTCCTTCCACTTTCTTTCTTTCTTTCTTTCTCTCCCTCCTCTTTCTTAATTTCCATTGCTCCCACCCAGCCACCCAACCTTCCTTCCTTCCCCTCTCCCTCCCTTCTTCTTTCTTTCTTTCTTTCTCTCCCCTTCTCTCTGTCTTTCTTTCTTTCCCTCTCTCCCTGCCACCCAGCCACCCAACATTCCTTCTCTTCTTTCTTTCTTTCTTTTTTCTTTCTTTTTCTTCCTTCCTTCCTTTCCCCTTCTCTCTTTCTTTCTATCCCTCCCTCGCACCCAACCATCCAACTTTCCTCTTTCTTCCTTCCTTCTTTCTTTCCTCTCTCCCTCCCTTTTCTTTCTTTCTTTCTTTCTTTCTTCTTTCTGTCATTTTTTCTATTTTCTCTCCAATTCTCTTTCTTTCTTCTTTCTTTCTTTCCCTCCCTCCCACCCAGCCTCCAAATCTTCCTTCCTTCCTTCCATCCTTTTTTCTTCCTTCTTTCCTTTCTCCCTCCCTCCCACCCTCCATTCTTCTCTTTCTTTCTTTCTTTCTTTCTTCCTCCGCCATTTCTTTCACTCACTCCCACCCACCCGTCAAACCTTCTTTTTCCTTCCTCTTTCTTTCTTTCTTTCTTTTTCTTTCTTTCTCTCCCTCTTCTTTCTTAATTTCCCTTGCTCCCACCCAGCCACCCAACCTTCCTCTTCCTTCCTTCCTCTCTCCCTTCTTTCTTTCTCTTTCTTTCCCTCCCTCCCTCCCTTCTTTTCTCTCTCCCTCCCTTCTTCTTTCTTTTTTCTCTCCCCTTCTTTCTCTTTCCCTCCCTCCCACCCAGCCACCCAACATTCCTTCCTTCCTTCCTCCCTTCCTTTCTTTCCCCCCTTCTTTTTCTTTCTTTCCCTCCCTCCCACCCAGCCAACCTCCCTTCCTTCTTTCCTCCCTCCCTCCCTGAGAAAAAGACAGGCTACCTAGGGAAGGATCAGATCAGAGGGGAGAATCCTGCAGCTGGATAATGGGGGAGAAGGAAACTCAGAAAGGATCTTGGCTAAATTTTCAGGTAGAAATAAGAGTTGGTGGGAGATTTGTTCTTTTAGATTTGCAACATTTGGTTAATGTTGCATTACAATCAAGTAGAATTAGCACATCTGGAGGTGTTTTCTATCAGGATGACCAGGGAGAAGATTGGCCTGACATCTTCTTGATAAACCCATGCTTTCTAGGAATCTACCTGTTGTTTCTAAAGAGTTTATGAATCATCTTTTTTCTCTCCCTGTTCATTTTATTTCTCGTCTGCTCTAGAATGTTTCCTATAATTGACCAATTGTGTCAATTATATTTCCTATATATTTTGTCAGTATATGGCTGACTATTTTTTCCTCAAACTTTTTCATTCACTTTTGAAGATAATGGCAGTATTATTTAACCATATTTCGAGGTTGGACAATTGTAGAAGAAAGTTTCAATGTGGGATAAGAAACAATGTTTTCTATATTTCAAATTCCTGGATGTTCCCATTTTAGTTTCATCCCTTTCTAGAGAAGAATGAACATTGGAATATTTCAGAACATGAAACGTACTTGGACCAAAATGGAGAGATCAAAGCAGATCTCTTCATTGGCAGCTACTTGGTTCTCCCCAAGGAAGATGTCAAGGAAGAGACTCTGGCGTATTTTGAAAGAGAGAGACTTTCTATCAACCAAGATGCTCTTTTAAAGCTAAAGTTGCTCAATAAGGTGGGAGACATTTTGCTGTCTTTTCTCTGTTTTCCAAATTCAAGTGGGGAAAGCCTAGAGTCTCCAGGGTGGTTGGCCTTCCATGCCAGTTGGTGTCACCTAATGGAGGTTTTCCAACAGACAGGACCTAAGTGAAGCAGCTTTGCCATGTTTTAAGGAAATCTTTCAAGATCTTACTGGTCAGAGGTTTCTTTCTTCATCGCAGTTTTATTCTACATTAAAAGAATGAAAGAAATAAAAGTTTCCTAAATCTTTTACAGTAAACTTTATTCTCAATTTTAATATGGATATATCATCATACTGAAATATTTTTTCTGCAATTCCATCCCTTCAGATTTTATTAAATAGAAAAGTACTTTATTGAAATGTTAAATTCCAAAAACAAAAGGGAGGAATTAAATGAAGAATCTGCCAGTTGTTATACCTCCTGAATTTGTTCAGAAGATTTCATATTAACCTCACTGAAGATCAGAGGCTAATTGTCTCCATCCATTTCTACCCCTGTTTTCCATGAATGAAGAGTCCTAACATATTTCCTAACACATTCTCTTTGTTCTGCTCAGTCCCTGCCTGAGTCCAAATGTGTGAAAAGTTGTCATCCGGGATTTGTCAAGAGGGCTCGAGAAGGAGAGCCAGTTTGCTGCTACGACTGCATTCCTTGTCCGGAGGGGACCTTCTCCACTCAGGAAGGTGGGTGACACTGAGGAAAATGGGAGGCTTTGTGGAACGGGATCCATCCAGAACATTTTCATGAAAGTGCAAGTTAAAAGGCAGATTGAAGTAAATCTTTTTTTAAACCTCCACCATTTCTTATCTAAAAGGAAGTAAATCAAAAAGACTTTGAAGGGGGCTGGGAAGAGACGGGAGGAGGAAGTGGCAAATTGGGAAGCTTTACTAGCAGCAGAGGAAATATCTCTTATGCTTTTTAGTTTGGAGAAGTGCTGCTAAGTTTACCTTTCTATGACCATCTGAGATCTTTGAAACCTGATGCATTGTTTTAGATACACCTTCTAAAACCCCTTGCAATTCACTGTTTATTGGCCTCCCCTTGAGGAACACTGAGAAGTCCATAATGTGGTGTTGTGGATAGTAATTGGGGGAATCTCCTTACACAAATATTCTGCCAGTCATATGGATCAAGCGATCAATCAAAATAGAGCTGGAAGGGACCTTGGAGGTCTTCTATTCCAACCCCCTGCTCAAACAGGAGAACATATACCAGTGATGGTGAACCTTTTCAGCATTGAGTGCCCAAACCGGAACACACATGCATGTGCACCAGAAATCCAAAGACCAGCTGGCCAGCACTTACATGTCTATTTTGGCTATTTTGGGGGGCATTTTCAGGGAGTTTTTCAGATCATTTTTATCCGAAATATGGCCTGAAAACTATCTTTCTTTTAGCTGTTTTCTCGACCATTTTCAAGCTGTTTTCAGGCTGTTTCCCAGTGCTCCAGTGCCTGCGAAGACTGACATGTACATTGGAAATCAGAAGATCAGCTGGCAATGGCACACGTCCCCATAGTGCGGGCTCTGCATACCACCTCTGCCACTGTGGACATAGTTTGCCATCACGGACCTATACCATTTCAGACAAGTGACTGTCCAGTCTTGTCTGAAAAACCTCTACTATTGACTACCCAAAACCTCTGGAGGCCAGCTGTTCCACTGGTTAATTGTTCTCACTGATAGGAAGGTTTTCCTTAATACCATATTGCTTCCAGATGTTACGGGATACTCTAGGCATCCTCCAAGTCCCATATATTAACTGCCATGGGGCAGGACTCAGGATGTTTGGCTAAAAAGATTTTATGATTCATTATGAACCTCTAATAATGTAGGTTCCTATGAAGATTCTGTACACATTACACAGAAAATAATGTCCCATGACTCCCTTCAACTTCATATACCTAGCTACATTTTAAAGAAATACCCTTCTTAGCTCTTTTTAATGAAATAGTTCAGAAATACTTATTGGAAAATGTTCCTGGAATTAGATGTTGTCCAAAAAAATGTTTCTTGTAATGTAAAAAATCTATAAAAGAAATATTGCTTTTTATTTTTTAGATACTAAAAAATGCACCAAGTGTCCAGATAATAAATATCCTAATAAGCACAGAGTCCAATGTATCCCCAAAGTTATAACCTTCCTGTCTTATGAAGACTTTCTGGGCATCATCCTGGTCTCTTTTGCCCTCCTGTTGTTCTTAATCACAGACATTGTTTTAATCATCTTCATTAAATACCGAGAAACCCCCATTGTCAAAGCCAACAACCGGGACCTCTCCTACATCCTCCTGGTCTCCCTCCTGCTTTGCTTCTTGTCTCCTTCTCTCTTCATTGGTCAACCAAGGAAAGCCACCTGCCTTCTCCGACAAACAGTTTTCAGCATCATCTTCTCAGTTGCTGTTTCTTCTCTCTTGGCCAAAACCATCACGGTGGTGCTGGCTTTTCTGGCCACAAAACCAGGAAACCAAATGAAGAGATGGTTGGGAAAGAGTTTGGCCAACTCCATCATCCTTTCTTCTGCTGCTGTCCAAATTGTCATCTGCTCCATCTGGCTGGGAGTTTCTCCCCCCTTCCCTGACTCTGACCTCCACTCCCAGCATGGAGAGATCATCCTGCAATGCAACGAAGGGGCTGTTGTCATGTTCTACGTCACCCTCAGTTACATGGGCTTCCTGGCTGCCATCTGCTTCACGGTGGCTTTCCTGGCCAGGAATCTGCCTGGGGCCTTCAACGAAGCCAAGCTGATCACCTTCAGCATGTTGGTCTTCTGCAGTGTCTGGGTGACTTTTGTGCCCACCTACCTGAGCACCAAAGGGAAATACATGGTGGCTGTGCAGGTGTTCTCCATCCTGGCCTCCAGTGCTGGTCTGCTAGGTTGCATCTTCATCCCCAAGTGCTACATTATCCTTCTGAGGCCAGACCTGAACACAAAGGAGCATCTCACAGCCAGAACAAATGTAAAAACCTGATATATAACACCATTGTGATATTGGAAATATTGTTAACATGACTTTTATTTGATTTCCATTTAGATAGTATGCAGGAGTCAAAGAAAAAATATCTATATGTTTCAAAATGGGAAATTGTTGAACGATGGGAATTCTTGCAGCTCTGTCCTCTTTCAATAAATATTGCTAAAGAGATCTTTGTAAAATTCAGAGGAATTCAGCTGTTCAGCAACAGCTACTGAATGTGAAAGCTTATAGAAAATAATGTGGGCACTTGTTCCTCTTGACAGCAGCTACAAGTGTTTGCGAGAGAGACTGAGTAGGAAAAGAGGTCAGTACAAAGCTGTTGGGACCAAGTACCAGCCTGGTTGCCTGATCCTCTCCAGAATGCCAGAATGAAGTGAATTGCTATGTTTGATCGGTTCTCAGCTTGGAAGAGAAATCTTCATCCCTCTTATATAATTCTTTCCTTTTTTTGGATTTCAGTTTGGGATCATTATTTTTTGTTTCTGTACTTCACCAAAATAAAAAAAATAAACTAAGTTTAAAAAATAAAGTTTGTAATTTCCACTGGTGTATTTTTTTCTTTCAAGCAGAGAAATAAAATAGCAGTTTTTAAATCCTTGATGGATGACTCCCTGGAGCCCAGTCCATGATCAACCCAGGAAAGGTTTCCTGACATTTGGTGTTATGTCACAACCTTTGATCCAGCTGTGGGGAGATGCTGGGGGTGTTCCCTCAGAGACCCACCCAGCCACTGTGGGTCTTTCAAGATGGAGAGTCAGAAGCTGAAAGAGACACTTGGAGAGTCCCTGGCAAAGTCTGCGGAATGAATAGAATAAACGGGGAGTGAAAGACCCAGGAAAGACCTTGGGCTAAATGACTTTGGGGGGGGGAGAGAAGGAGAGAGAGGAGGAAGGAGGAAAGGAGGGAGGGAAGAGAAAATACAGGGAAGGGAACAGTGGGGGGATTCAGCAGGTTTATTTATTTATTTTTATTTATTTGTTTTGTCAAATATGTAGTGGTAGTATACAAACATATAATGATATTTATACACATGATACCAGTAAGAGAGAAACATTAGGACAGGGGACAGAAGGCACGCTGGTGCACTTATGCACACCCCTTACTGACCTCTGAAGAATTGGGAGAGGTCAATTGTGGATAGTCTAAGGGAAAGGTTTTGGGGGTTAGGTGATGATATTGCAAAGTCTGGTAGTGAGTTCCAGGCATCAACTACTCAGTTACTACAGTCGTATTTCCTGCAGTCGAGTTTAGATTAGTTTACTTTGAGTTTGTATCTGTTGTGTGCTCGTGTGTTGTTGTGGATGAAGCTGAAGTAGTCGTTGACAGGAAGGACATTGTAGCAGATGATTTTATGGTCTATGCTTAGGTTGTGTTGAAGGTTTAATGGAGTTAATCATATTTAAGCTGGTTCTCCATGTTTTGCTAGAACCGTTTAATTTTATGTCTAGTTTAGGGAACCATCTAAATTGCCTGGCCCTGGCCCCTCCTTCTGGCCTCCCTTGCCTGGCCCCACCCTGCCTCACCCCTCCCCTCCTGAGGGTCCCCCCCCCTAGGAGAAAACTATCTGTCTCAAGATCTCCTGGATCCCTTAGGCTCAGGCAGTGGGATTCCTCGCCAGTTCCCTCTCTGTGCAAAGCGAAGGGATCACAAAAAGGCTACTGAGCCCAAGGTCCCAGGATCCCCTTTTGCAGCCTTCCCACAAACAAAGTCAACAGGGAAGCCAGATTCACTCAACAACCCTGATAGAAATGGAACTGTGGTGAGAAAGGGGCAGAATTCACTTAACAAATATCTCCTCCAACAACAGATATGTTGGGTTCAGTTGTGGTCATAAGTCGAGGACTCCCACTAACTGCTTTTTTCATGCCATGTTCTGGTGTCTGATCTTTGTCTCCTCCCAGCTCTGAACTCAGCCTAAAGGATCCTCTGATTTCCCTCTTCTCCTGATGGGTCTCTCTCCATCCTTCCTTCCTTCCTTCTTCTCCCCCCTCTCTCCCTCCTTTATTTATTTAGTCCAATACACAATGAAGGTTTTAGTGGTTATATATCTATATACACATAGTAAAATACGTGATGAAGGTTATAGAGGAGATACTCATAGTAAAATATATCTAAGAAAGAATAGAAAAGAAGATATAGGAATAGAGAACATATCAATGAAAGAATAGAAGAAGAGATATAGAAATAGAAGAAAGGTATAGGAGATATAGGAGAGCAATAGGACAGGGGACGGAAGGCACTCTAGTGCACTTGTACTCGCCCCTTACTGACCTCTTAGGAATCTGGATAGGTCAACCGTAGATAATCTAAGGGTAAAGTGTTGGGGGTTTGGGGATGACACTATGGAGTCCGGTAATGAGTTCCACGCTTCAACAATTCGGTTACTGAAGTCGTATTTTTTACAGTCAAGTTTGGAGCGGTTAATATTAAGTTTAAATCTGTTATGTGGTCTTGTGTTGTTGTGGTTGAAGCTGAAGTAGTCGCCGACAGGCAGGATGTTGCAGCATATGATCTTGTGGGCAATACTTAGATCTTGTTTAAGGCGTCTTAGTTCTAAACTTTCTAGGCCCAGGATTGAAAGTCTAGTCTCCTGTTCAAAGTAGCTTTTCCGCTCAAGAAAAAGAGCATCGAGTGTGTTAGTTGAAGGCCAGTTTGAGATTCCTCTGAAAGACGCTTTGAATCTTGTGCTGCACAAAAGCTCCATTTCTATTGGGAAGGAAAGTTGGGTTCTGCCAGCTAGAATGTTTCTCATTCAGCCATTACTAAGAGAATTACAGGGTGTTCTTTTTAATGCTTCAGATGATAATGAGTCTCTTACTGGCTTTACTACTTTTATTCATTTTTCAACACTACACAGTTGCCCTGCCTGGTTGATGCTCTCGGGACCAACTATATAAAATACACACCACCCTCATTATGATACACTTAAATCTGCTCTTCTCTATAACCTTAACACAGATCACAAGGTGTCTACTGTCTGTGCTGAGTCAAATGTACAGAAATACAGTAGAAGCAATCTGGGCACCTGAATTATATGCAGCCTCCCTCTGTGCCCCCCACCTGCTATAAAGAAAGAAATTCACCTGAAATAAGGCTTCATATTGGCTTTTTCTGTAATCCTCATTAGGGCACAGAAGCGGTTGTTCAGTTCTTTGAATCCCACCACTGCCGGGGACTCCTCAATCAGCCCTCTGAGACCCCCAAGTCCCCCCTGGCTGTGGGGCTGTCACTCCTTCAGTCACCCACTGCAGCCCCACTGGATGATGGATGGATGGGCAGAAGGAAGTCCAGCACCCCTCCAGGCCTGCCATGACCCCCTTGAGCTGCGCTCCCCGCCAAGACTGAAAATATCCCCCCTCCCTTCGCTTCTCTGCTCCTGAACTCTCCTCCCTCGCTTGAAGTCCAGAGAGACTCTGCCCGGAGACCGATGACGCTAAAGAAAGGGGAATTCCCATTGGTCCCTCTGATTTTCTGCGCCTTCCCTATTCCGAAGATCCAGGCAAACGCTCCCCCAACCCCCATGCAGCCTGTCTCTGGGGCTGAGCGGCCGCATCTTTTCCATCTCTTCCAAAAGAGCCAATGGTCAAGGGGGGAGGGGCAAGGGCTTCCCTGCTTCACTGATTCAGCGCAGGCAAAAGGGATTGTCTGTCCCACCCGTGTATTCATTCCCATGCCCCCCCCCAGGAGTGAGAGAAGCTTCAGAGGACCAACGGAATGTGCGCGAGAAAACGTTTCCCATAGTAGCTCCTGGATTGGGGGAGTGGAGAAATTCCACGTGGGAGGACCGTTTGCAAGGAAGGCTGGAAGCCGAAACTCCTTTCCATTCTAGGATTTCACAACTCTCTGGCCTTAACCCTTGCGCTGTGGCTCCATCAGACATAGATGATACGGACTGTCCGTGAACTGCCCGGTGTCAGTTGGCGTCGGGCCTTTCTCTGGAGCCGAAATGAACCCGCTGGTGACCCGTCATCCACTCCCTCCACCCGTCAGATCTCAGCCCCGCTTGAATTGCGTCACAAAAGAGGCAAACGCGCGTCTCTCTTTCCTCTGGCTCGCAAGTGGAGTTGCCGTGGCCGACCACCAGGGGGCTCCCTCCACAGGGGCTGTTGCCTTGGCAACTCTTTAGCCTCAAAAGGGAGTTGAGCGTGCGGGTCTGAGGAGGGGAGGCGAGGAAAGGCTTCCCCGGCGTCCGTCCCCTTCCCCCACCCTTTGCATCGAGACACCCCCTCCGCCCCCCAGTCAAGAGGCTGCAGGGGGGTATGGCAGGGAGGGAGGGGCCGGGAAGGGGGTCCCACCAGATGACAGGCAGCCATGGGAGGGAGGGAGGGAGGGAGGGAGGGGGATCTTGCAAGGAGGGTGGGGGTTCCTATCTCCCCCGAGCCACAATCGCAGCCAGCGCAGGAATTTATTTCCTTTGGGGCTTCTTTCCCACGGTGCCAGGAACGTTTGGAGGCTCTTCGGGAGCCCCAGGAAGGAACCCCGCCAGACCACAAACACACGCGCACACACACACACACACACATACATTTCACATCATTTCACAGATGTTCCCCAGGGAAATTTGCACATTCCAGCTGTGGAACAAGAAGCGCTCCTTTTAAAAAAAGGCTCTTTTTTTACTATTTTTATTATCAAAACATAAAATAGAAAATAAAGGCAGTAAAGAAACGAGAAGTGAGAAAAGGGCGGGGGGAGAAAAAGGGTGGAATAAAGAGGACAAGAAAAGAAAGGGAAAGGAAAAAGAAAGGGAAAGGAAAGAAGATAGAAGGGCAGAAATGAAACATGTGTGTTCGTGTGTGTGCGTGTGTGTGCGTGTTCCAGCCCCAGACGAAGAATCCGAGGTTCTACATGGGGGGGGGGGGAGTCGCGGAGAAGCCGTTGGAGGTGGGAGGGGCCAGAACGAGGGACAGCACCAATGGGAATTCTCCAGGCTCGACCGTTATCGGTTTCTGGGCAGAGTCCTTTGTGGCTTCACCTGAAGGCAGCCCCCCTTGCGAGCCGGAGGCAAGAGAGAGACCCGCCTTTGCCTCTTTGGCACTGCAATCCAAGCGGGGCTGAGATCTGACGGGTCACCAAGGGGTTCATTTCGGCTCCCGAGAAAGGCCCAACTCCAATTGTCACCGGGGAGTTCACGGACAGAGTCTGCATCATCTATGTCTGATGGAACCGCAGCGCAAGGGTTAAGGCCAGAGAGTTGTGAAGTCCTAGAGTGGAAAGGAGTTCCGGCTTCCTGCCTTTCATGCAAAAGGGCCTCCCACGTGCAATTACTGCCCCTCCCATCCAGGAGCTACTGTGGGGAAACATTCCCTCGTGAATGTTCCGTTGGTTGGTCGTCTGAAACTGCCGTTCTGCGCGCGAGGCTCGGAAGCTTCTGTCAGTCCTGAGGAGATGGGAGCGAATACACAGGGAGCGGCCAGCTGGGGGAGACAGGCAATTGCTTTTCCCTTCCCTGAAGTGCTGGGGAGACTTGGCGTGCAGGTACTGCTGGGGGCTTTTTACTGGGGGCGGCAGGGGGGGTCAACAAGGGGCCTTTCTGGGTGCCCCCCTTTGGCAGAGACTCTTGGCGGTGGAGTCCCGAAGGCCCTAAAAGAGCCTGACTGCCCCTTCCCCCCATTTGTGGATTCTTCCAGGGAGGAGGCTGGCCTGAACAGGGAGTGATGGGTTTTGTGGTCCAGGAGATTTCTTGGAGGCTGGAATTGGAGCCAGCCTTTCTCCTCCCCCCCCCACCTATTGGATGGGAAGGGCTCCAGGCAGCCCTGATCTTCAGTGGGGAAGAGGAGAACCTTGGCCCCTCCTCCTCCCTCTCAGGAGGGATCCCTGGCTGGTTCCATGAGATTCTTTTACTCCGAGATCCTGCAGGGACAGCCTGGATTGTTCAAGGAAAGGACTTTTCTGCCAATGCTGGGAAGACCCCCTAAAGACTGGATTCCATCCTGGGGCTCAAGGGACCTCCCCCACCCCATAGCCTCCCATCTGCAGGGACCCCCTTCCTTGGGATGCTGCACAGCGGTTCCTCCTGGCCAGTGAATAGCTTCAAAATTTTTACTACCACACTGTGGATGCCCTGCATTTTCTTTCAACTTTCAGTGCCAATTAGGTGCTCTGGGGTGGAGCTCTATTTTCGCTACCCCACTGCGTTACCTCCATCTGGGCGGCAGCCCACCCCAGTCATCCGCACTGCTAGGACAGGGGTCAATGAAGCCAGGAAGCCCTTGCCCCTCCCCCTTAGGAGCCTTTCCATCAGGCTGGAGAGCCAGAAAAGCAGAACAGGCAAAAGGCAGACAGGCATGCTCAGTTTCCTTTGGAGGCTAATCAGTCTGAGGCCAAGAAGGAGGAAAGAGGAAAAAAGTGAGGAGCACGCAGCAGCAGCAGCAGCAGCAAGGGGAAAAAGGAGAGCCGCGCCAAAGAGGTCTGGGCTGCCATCTTTTTCCCCTTGCGAATTCCTCACTCCACCTGCAGCTGAGATGAAAAGGCATCGTGCAGCAATAATAACCTTGTGACTCTCCCTCGGCTTTCCCATATTTTCAAATCGCCCCCTCCATTTCTCCTCCTCGGAAAGCGGCAGGGAGACCAGCACCAGCAGGAGTTGCAGGGGGTCTTTTCCTCCCCCTCTTTTCTAAATTCTTGATTGGCATCTGTTTACCTAGCTACCCAGCCTGAGGACGGGGGGCAACCCAGGAAAGAAAGTGTGGGAAACGCAAAGCAAATTGTCACCCCAGCCAGCAACACTGGTGAAGTTATAAATCGAGGACTTAACAGTTCACTTGAACAATGATGATCATTCGAGCCACTCCCACCTGGTCACATGACCATCAAGCCACTTCTACCCAGTCACATGACCCTCAAGCCATACCCACAAAATAAGCCACACCCACAGTGTAAAAAATTTGCCTGCCCATTACTGCTTGGTGGGCATGGTATGGCTTAATGGATGTGGCATATCGCCAGGCATGGGGGAACTGAGACATCCTTCCGCAGGCTTTTATATTTTATGTTTGGTATGTATGTGTTGTATGGTTTTAAATTGTTGGGGTTTTAGATATGTTTTATTTTAATATTAGATTTGTTTCACTGTTATATTGTTCCTATTACTGTTGTGAGCCGTCCCGAGTCATCGGAGTGGGGTGGCATACAAATCTAATAAATAATAATAATAATAATAATAATAATAATAATAATAATAATAATAATAACAACAACAACAATAACTATTATTATTATTATTATTATTATTATTATTATTATTATTATTATTATTATTCTGGTTTCTGGTAGAACTTTAGCTGTTACAAATAACTCTTACTAAATGCAATATTTCATAAACAAAGAAACTCCATCTTTATTCTCTTCCCTTCCATATTCAAAATACAGTTCATACTAGCACATTCCTTTTCTTCCCATTATCTTTCTTATTTGCATTCCTCATGCATTCCTCCCAGCCTCCTCCGTTTAACAAGATTTATGTACTCACAGCATGATTCAAAATCAGCAGAAATGACTGTAAAATAACACAAAATGCATTTGCTTGCTTGGGAGCTGAACACTGATGAAGTTATAAATCGAGGACTTAACAGTTCACTTGAACAATGATGATCATTAAAGACATTCCCACCTGGTCACATAGCCGGCAAGCCATTCCTACCCAGTCACATGACCATCAAGCAACACCCACAAAATAAGCCACACCCACAGTGTGGCAGTAAAAATTTTGGCTGCCCATTACTGCTTGGTGGGCATAGTATGGCTTAATGGACATGGCAGGGGACGGATACTGCAAAATCCTCATTCCCTCCCCACTCTGGGGCCAGAAAGAGGTGGTATTTGTTGTTCTCTGAACTAGCCAGAATTTCCATTATTTGTTCTCCAGAACCTGCTGGATTTCACCCTTGGGATCTTGGGGTTTTGATGGACAGCTCAATGAAGATGTCAACCCAGTGTCTAGCAACAGTTTAAAAAAAGCAAATTCCATGCTTGGCATGATTAGGAAGGGAATCGAAAATAGGTCAGCAAGTGTTGTATTGCCTCTGTACAAATCGATGGCGAGACCACACTTGGAGTCCTGTGTACAGTTCTGGTCACTGCACCTCAGGAAGGATATAATGGAACTGGAACAGGTACAAAAAAGGGCAACAAGAATGATCAAGGAAATGGAGCCCCTCCCTTATGAAACCAGGTTGCAATGCCTTGGTCTCTTGAAAGACGGCATTTAAGAGGTGACTTGATAGAGGTGTATAAAATCATGCATGGGATAGAAAAGATGGATAGAGAAAAATTATTTTCTCTATCACACAATACTAGGACAAGGGGGCCCTCCCTAAAGCCCATAGGTAAGAAAGTGAGGACAAATAAAGGGAAATATTTTTTCACCCAGAGGATCCTTGGTTTATGGAATTCACTTCCAGAAGAGGTCATGACAGTTGTCAGCCTGGATATCTTCAAGGCAGGATTAGACAGATTCATGGATGCCAAGTGTATTGGTGGTTATTGAAACGGATGTCCAAGTGCTGCCTCTGTGTTGGTTGAGGCAGGCAGGATTCCCTTGTTCACAGCTAGAATATTCAACATTTATCTGGCAAAATTTCTAAATGTCCTTTATATTCCAGCTTTTTTCTGTTTTCTTTCCACTTCCAATTTCTAAAAAACAATTTTTTAAATCATAAAAGACATATTTTAGCATTCCAACCTATTCCTCATAATCACATGCCTCCATATTGTCAAATTCACAATTCACAAAGAATGATTGATTGATTGATTGATTGATTGATTGGACTTGTATGCCGCCCCTCTTCGTGGACTCGGGGCAGCTCACAACATATCAAAAAACAATAAACATTTGAAATCCAATTAATATAAATAACTAATCTAAAACCATTCTAAAAAAGCTAAAGCATTAAAAATCATTCATTCACATTCAGACCACAAACATATCACATGCTCATTGGCCAGAGGCTAGGGTCTAGTGACCCCAAGCCTGGTGGCCTAAATAGGTTTTTAGATTCTTGAGAAAAGCGAGGAGGGTAGGGGCAGTACAAATCTCTGGAGAGTGCTGATTCAAGAGGGCCGGGGACCCCAGAGAGAAGGCTCATCCCCTAGACCCGGCCAAATGACATTGTCTAGTTGACGGGACCTGGAGTAGGCTGACTCTGTGGGACCTAACTGGACGCTGGGATCCTATATCACTCCTACAACAGCAACATCAAACACTCTCTACATGGGGCTACCTTTGAAAAGTGTTCAGAAACTTCAGATCGTGCAGAATGCAGCCACGAGAGCCATCATGGGGCTTCCAAGATTCGCCCACGTTTCTTCAACACTCTGTGGCTTGCATTGGCTGCTGATTGGTTTCTGGTCACAATTCAAAGTGTTGGTCATGACCTTTAAAGCCCTTCATGGCATTGGACCAGAGTACCTCCGGAACCGCCTGTTACCGCACGAATCCCAGCAACTGATAAGGTCCCACAAAGTTGGCCTTCTCCGGGTCCCATCGACTAAACAATGTCATTTGGCAGGCCCCAGGGGAAGAGCCTTCTCTGTGGCGGCCCCAGCCCTCTGGAACCAACTCCCCCTGGAGATTAGAACTGCCCCTACCCTCCTTGCCTTTCGTAAACTACTTAAGACTCACTTATACCGCCAGGCATGGGGGAGTTGAGACACCTTTCCCCCAGGCTTTTTTATACTTTGTTCTATGTTTGGTATGAATGTGCTGTTTGGTTTTTAAAATAATGATAGGGTTTCATATGTTTTTTAATATTAGATTTGTTCCACTACTATATTGTTTTTATTACTGTCGTGAGCCGCCCCAAGTCTTCGGAGAGGGGCGGCATACAAATCTAATAAATAATAATAATAATAAATAATAATCATCATCATCTAAATCTTTTCAATATTACATCAAATTTATAAGTTATATAAATTTTATATAAAACACATCTTATAGGAAAGGGGAGTAATTGTTCAGATTATAAGTATTGTGTTCCAAATGACAATACGTCTGTATTCGAAAGTCCCAAAAGATCTTCACCATCTCATTTTCAGTAACTTCTTCCACTTTGTGCTTTCATGATTTTTCGGATACAGGTATGTCATATTTTTTACATAATGACCAGTGGACTAATTTAGCAACTCAATCATGTCTAGCTTTGCAACCAGTTTGCATGATATTGCTGCACTGACATTAAGTGTGAAACAGTTTCAAATTTCTCATTGCAAACTGGGCAGTTTGGGTTGTCAGTGGTTTTCAGTATCTTTTCCTTCATAGCATTAGTTTGTAGTGCTTGTTCTTGGGCAGCAAATATTAAACCTTCTGTTTCTTTCTTGATGGTTCCCATCATAAGCCATTCCCATGTAAGGTTGTCATCACATTTTCCTTCTATGTTTTTCAAGTGTTGTCCATGCAAAGCTTTGGTTTTCCAGCTATTTAATCTACAACAACCAGCTGCTTTTCCTTATATGCTGCCTGAGTTTCTGTTGTTTTTATATTCTCTGTTTTCACAGCTTGCAGCATTGTTTCTGTACTTTGGTTCACATAATCGTTCAAACTTTGATTGTCTTCTTCTAGAGTTTGATGGATTTGCAATAGACCTCTGCCTCCTATTTTTCTTGGCAGGTACAACTTGTCGATGTTACTTTGTGGATGTAAAGTGTGGTACATATTTAAAGTTTTGTGTGTTTTCCAGTCTGTTTTCCAGTTTAGCCAAAGTCCACTTGATGTCTAATCCTCTTCCTCCTGCCTTTAGACAGGATCCCTTCAACTCCTCCTGGGAAGAGTCTCCAGGTCCTTTTCTCTGGACATCTTCTCCAGCCCTTCACAGACACGAAGAGCTTGGAAGTGGAGCAGAAAAAATGCTTTAGGCAGAAATTGTAGAGTGGAAAATTAAAAGGCCCGAAAACTGATTTTATTTTTCTGCTTGAAAGAAAAAAAACACAGTAGAAATTTCATTACAAATTTATTTTTTTTAAATTTACTTTATTATTTTTTTATTTTGGTGCAAAGTACAGAAACAAAAAATAATAATCTCAAACTGAAATCCCAAAGAAAGACAGAATTATATAGGATGAAGATTTCCCTTCCAAGCTGAGAACCTATCAAACATGGCATTTCAATCATTCTGGCATTCTCACGGAGAGGATCAGGCAACTAGGCTGGTACTTGGTTCCAACAGTTTCATCCTGACATCTTTTCCTACTCATTCTCTCTAACAAACACTTTTAGCTGCTGTCAAGAAGAAGAAGTGCCCACATTATTTTCTATAAGCTTTCACATTCAGTAGTTGTTGCTGAACAGCTGAATTCCTCTGAATTTTACACAGATCTCTTTAGCAAGATTTATTGAAAGAGGATGGGGCTGCAAGAATACTCATCATTCAATAACCTCCCATTTTGAAACATATAGATTGGGTTTTCTTTGACTTCTGAAAACTATATAAATGGAAATCAAATGAACATCACGTTAACAATTTTTCCACTGTCACAATGGTGTTATATATCATGTTTTTACATTTGTTCTGGCTGTGAGATGCTCCTTTATGTTCAGGTCTGGCCTCAGGAGGATAATGTAGCACTTGGGTATGAAGATGCAGCCCAGAAGACCAGCACTGGAGGCCAGGATGGAGAAGACCTGGACAGCCACCATGTATTTCCCTTTGGTGCTCAGGTAGGTGGGCACAAAAGTCACCCAGACACTGCAGAAGACCAGCATGCTGAAGGTGATCAGCTTGGCTTCGTTGAAGGCCCCAGGCAGATTCCTGGCCAGGAAAGCCACCGTAAAGCAGATGGCAGCCAGGAAGCCCATGTAGCTGAGGGTGACGTAGAACATGACAACAGCCCCTTCGTTGCATTGCAGGATGATCTCTCCATGCTGGGAGTGGAGGTCAGAGTCAGGGAAGGGGGGAGAAACTCCCAGCCAGATGGAGCAGATGACAATTTGGACAGCAGAACAAGACAGGATGATGGAGTTGGCCAAACTCTTCCCCAACCATCTGTTCATTTGGTTTCCTGGTTTTGTAGCCAGGAAAGCCAGCACCACTGTGATGGTTTTGGCCAAGAGAGAAGAAACGGCAACTGAGAAGATGATGCTGAAAACTGTTTGTCGGAGAAGGCAGGTGGCTTTCCTTGGTTGACCAATGAAGAGAGAAGAAGACAAGAAGCAAAGCAGGAGGGAGACCAGGAGGATGTAGGAGAGGTGCCGATTGTTGGCTTTGACAATGGGAGTTTCTCGGTATTTTATGAAGATGATTAAAACAAGGTCTGCGATTAAGAACACCAGTAGGGCAAAAGAGACCAGGATGATGCCCAGAAATTCTTCATAAGACAGGAAGGTTATAACTTTGGGGATACATTGGACTCTGTGCTCATTGGGATATTTATCATCCGGACACTTGGTGCATTTTTTAGTATCTAAAAAGTAAAAATATTTCTTTTATATATTTTTTACATTACAAGAAATATCTTTTTTGGACAACACCTAATTCCTGGAACATTTTCCAAGAACTATTTCTGAACTATTTCAATAACGGTATTTTTAAAAATGTAGCTAAGTATATGAAGTTGAAGAGAGTTATACGATGTTAATTATTCTCTTTGTAATGTGTAGAATCTTCATAGGAACCTACATTATTACAGGTTCATAATGAATCATAAAATCCTTTTAGCCAAACATCCTGAGTCTTGCCCCATGGCAGTTAATATATGGGACTTGGAGGATGCCTAGAGTATCCTATGACATCTGGAAGCAATATGCAATTAAGGAAAAACTTCCTAACAGTGAAAACAATTAACCAGTGGAACAGCTGGCCTCCAGAGGTTTTGGGTTCTTCAATATTAGAGGTTTTTCAGAAGAGACTGGACAGTCACTTGTCTGAAATGGTATAGGTCAGTGATGGCAAACTATGGCACAGGTGCCAGAGGTGGCACTCAGAGCCCGCACTATGGGGATGCATGCCATTGCCAGCTGATCTTCTGATTTCCAGTGTACAGTGATCCCTCGAGTTTCGCAATCTCGATCTTCGTGAAACGCTATATCGCGATTTTAAAAAAAATATTAATTAAAAAAAAAAACCACTTCCGCGTTTGGCTTTGGGAGTCAGCTGGGAAGCGGCGCGGCTGTTTTAAAAGGTCGCAGCCGGCCTGGGGGGCTTCCCAGCACCCCCCCGAACCCCCAACCTGGGTTCGGGGGGGTGCTGGGAAGCCCCCCAGGCCGGCTGCAACCCTTTAAAACAGCCGCGCCGCTTCCCAGCTGAGTCCTGAAGCCAAACGCGGAAGTTCGCCTTTGGCGTTTGGCTTCAGGACTCAGCTGGGAAGCGGCGCGGCTGTTTCAAAAGGTCGCAGCCGGCCTGGGGGGCTTCCCAGCACCCCCCCAAACCCGGGTGGCCGGGCCAGCAGCGAGCGAACGGCGGGTGGCCGGGCGAAGGGCGGGCGGGCGGCGAACGGCAGGCGAGCGGGTGCTGCAATCTATCGGCTTCCGCACTTTCGTCGCTCCCCACCTCCACCATCTGCGCATGCGCGGCCATGAAAAAAAGGGCGCGCATGCGCAGATGGTGTTTTTACTTCCGCAACCCTACATCGCGAAAAATCGATTATCGCGAGGGGTCTTGGAACGGAACACCTCGCGATAATCGAGGGGTCACTGTACATGTCATTCTTTGCAGGCACTGGAGCACTGGGAAACAGTCTGAAAACAGCCTGAAAATTAGTCCAGAAAACAGCCAAATGATAGTTTTGTAAGCCATCTTACAAAAATGATCTGAAAAACTCCCTGAAAATGCCCCCCCAAAACAGCTAAAATAGGCATGTATGTCCTGTCCAACTGGTCTTTGGATTTCTGGTGTGTTCCGGTTTGGTTCTCCATCACTGGTATAGATTCTGCCTTTTGAACGGGGGGGGGGGGGGAGGGGCAGATTAGAAGACCTCCAAGGCTTTATTTTGATTGCTCGATTGATCGATATGACTGCCTGAGTATTTGTGTAATGGGTTCCCCCAAAACTATCCACAGCACCACATTATGGACCTTCTAGGTGATCCTCAAGGGGAGATATTTCCTCTGCTGTTAGTAAAGTTTGCTCAGTCTGTCACCCCCTCTTCCTGTCTCTTCCCAGCCCTCCTTCAAAGTCTTTTTGATTTACTTCCTTTTAGATAAGAAATTGTGCAGGTTACAAATAAAGAAAAAAAAACAGGTTTGCTCCAATCTGCCTTTTAACTTGTACTTTCCTGAAAATGTTCTGGATGGATCCAGTTCCACCAAGCCTCCCATTTTCCTCAGTGTCACCCACCTTCCTGAGTGGAGAAGGTCCCCTCCGGACAAGGAACGCAGTCGTAGCAGCAAACTGGCTCTCCTTCTCGAGCCCTCTTGACAAATCCAGGATGACAACTTTCCACACATTTGGACTCAGGCAGAGACTGAGCAGAAAAAAGAGAATGTGTTAGGAAATATGTTAGGACTCTCCATCCATGTAAAACGGAGGTAAAAATGGCAGGAGACCATTAGCCTCTGGTCTTCACTGAGGTTAATATGAAATCTCTGACTACTTCTAAACAGATGCAGGAGGTATAACAACTGGCAGATTCTTCATTTAATTCCTCCCTTTTGCCTTTGGAATTTAACATTACAATAAAGTACTTATCTATTTAATAAAGTCTGGATTGCAAAAAAAAGATTTAAGCATGATCATATATTCATATTAAATCTGAGAATAAAGTCTACTGTAAAAGGTGAGGAAACTTTTATTTCATTTAATTTTTTTAAGGTGGAATAAAACTATGATGAAGAAAGAAATCTCTGACCAGTAAGATCTTGAAAGATTTCCATAATACATGGAAAAGCTGCTCCACATAGGTCCTGTCTGTTGAAGAAACTCCATTACATGACACCAACTGGCATGGAAGGCCAACCACCATGGAGACTCTTGGCTTTTCCCACCTGAAATGGGACCTCAGGCTTTGGAAACAGAAAAAAGGCAGCAAAATTTCTCCCACCTTATTGAACAACTTTAGCTGTGAAAGAGCATCTTGGTCAATAGAAAGTCTCTGCCTTTCAAAATACGCCAGAGTCTCTTCCTTGACATCCTCCTTCGGGAGAATCAAGTGGTAGTCAATGGTCAGATCTGCTTTTATCTCTCCATTTTGGTCCAAGTACAGTTTATATTCTGAAATATTCCAATATTCATTCTTCTCCAGAAAGGGATGAAACTAAAATGGGAACATCCAGGAATTTGAAATACAGAAAACATTGTTTCTTATCCCACATTCAGTCTTTCTTCTATAATTGTCTAATCTCCAAATATGGTTAAATAATACTGCTGTTGTCTTCAAAAGTGAGTGAAAAAGATTGAGAAAAATTTGTCAATCATGTACTGACAAAATATAGAGAAAATATAATTGACAGAATTGGTGAAATATAGGGAACATTCTAGAGCAGATGAGAAATAAAATGAACAAAGAGGAAAAAAAGATTATTCATAAACTCTCTAGAAACCACAGGTAGATTCGCAGAAAGCATGGGGGTTTATCAAGAAGAAAGGTGTCAGGCTCATCATCTCCCTGATGGAAAACACCTCCAGATGTGCTAATTCTACTTGATTGTAATACAACATTAACCAAATGTTGCAAATCTGAAAGAACAAATCTCCCACCAACTTTTTTTTTCAGCCTGAAAAGTTATCAAAGATCCTTTCTGAGTTTTGTTCTCTCCCATTAAGCAGCTGCAGGATTTTCCCCTCTGATCCGATCCTTTCCTAGGCAGCCTCTCTTCTCCCCATCCCTAAAGTCATTCTCAGATACCGTTACCCTTCTTAAATACCATATTTTTGGAGTATAAGACACACTTCCTCTCCCCCCCAAAAGAGGGTGGAAATGGTGATGCATCTTATACACTGAATACAGCCATTTTTGGCCTCCCTAAGGCCAGCTCCATGTGAAAACAGGTGTGTAGAGGGTTTGGAAGGTCTGCAAAGGTAACCTGGGGGCTGAGGGAGGGCAAAACCTTTTTTTTTCTTATTTACCTTTTTGAAATCTTGGTGTATCTTATGCACAGGTGCATCTTATAGTCCCACACTGGAAGTTCTAAAGATGTTGCATAACCATTTGTCTGGTGTAGGGTAGGGGTGAGAAAATAAGAAAGAAAAAGAAAGAAAGAAAGAAAGAAAGAGGGGGGAGAAAGAAACAATGAAAAAGAAACAAAAGAGAGGATAGGAGGAAGGAAGGAGGGAGGGTGGTTGGGAAAGAAGGAAGGGAGGGAGGGACTGAGGGAAGGAAAAAAAGAAAGAAAGGGAGAGAGGGAGGAAAAGGAAGGAAGGAATGATGGAAGGAAGAGGAAGGTTGTGTGGTTGTGTGGGTGGGATGTGAAGAACGATAGGAAGGGGGGACAGACAAACTTCTGAAACTCAAATCCTACGGCATCTCTGGACTACTACACAATTGGTTAACAGTACAGTGTTCCCTCAATTTTCGCAGGTTCGAACTTCACGAATAGCCTATACCACGGTTTTTCAAAAAATATTAATTAAAAAATACTTCGTGGTTTTTTTCCTATACCACGGTTTTTCCCACCCAATAACGTCATACGTCATCGCCAAACTAATAATTTTTGCAAATAAATACAGTGGTACCTCGGTTTTCAAATGCTTCCCTTCTCGTACATTTCGGATATCGAACAAAATTTTCTGCAAAAATTTGCTTCAGTATCCGAACAAAAATTCGGATACCGAACAGCCAGAGAAAATTTTGTTCATTATCTGAAATGTAATCCCGGCAGCTTCAGGGCGCTGAGGAGCTCTCTAAGAGCTCCAAGCTGCAAGAAAGGTGGGGGCTGCTGCAATCCCGGCAGCTTTGGGGGACTCTTTTCCTCATTGCTTCGTTTTATTACCTGTAAGGAGCTTCAAAAACTTTTTTCCTGTGGCTGCAACAGCGGCGATTTCCCTTCCAGTAGCAAGAGCCCCGGGAAGTCACGTAATGAAGAGAAGCTGCTGGAGCGGCAGCAATTGCTGAGATGGCTCCGCCGGCTTCCCTTCATCACGTGACGTTCCCGGTGCTCTTGCTACTGGAAGGGAAATCGCCGCTGTTGCAGCCACAGGAAAAAAGTTTTTGAAGCTCCTTACAGGTAATAAAATGAAGCAATGAGGAAAGGAGCCCCCCAAAGCTGCCGGGATTGCAGCAGCCCCCACCTTTCTTGCAGCTTGGAGTAGCGAATTTATTTATCCCATTGGAAATAAAGAAAATAGATTTAATTGGTTCCCAGCGAGTTAACAGGGGCTGGGAACCAATTAAATCCATTTCCATTATTTCCTATGGGATAAATAAATTCGGTACTCGACCAAATCGGTTCTTGACCACACTTCTGGAACGAATTGTGGTCGAGTACTGAGGTGCCACTGTAACAAAAAAAATAATTATTGTTAATAAATAATTATGTTTATAAATATCAGGATCACTAAGTGTCTTATTCAATGGTGAGTACCAGTAATAATGGTGAGTAAATGGTTGTTAAGGGAATGGGAAATGATAATTTAGGGGTTTAAAGTGTTAAGGGAAGGCTTGTGATACTGTCCATAGCCAAAAATGGTGTATTTACTTCTGCATCTCTACTTCGCGGAAATTTGACTTTCACGGGTGGTCTCGGAACACATCCCCAGCGGAAATCGAGGGAACACTATATTCCTATCTAACAGACAACAAGTGGTCAAAATAGGAAGTGCCACTTCTTTTCCTGCTCCTGTTGCATCACTAGCAATTGCGTTCTCTTTGCAGATGATGTCAAACTATTTAATACCACCGACAATACTGCTACCCTTCAAAAAGACCTTGACCATGTAGCAGAATGGTCTAAAACCTGGCAACTTCAAATCTCCAGCACTAAATGTTCTGTCTTACATATTGGTAAAAGGAATCAGAATACTAAATATAAACTTGGAGGAATTGAACTTATTGATAACCCTCAATCTGTCAAAGACCTTGGAGTACTCATGTCCAATGACCTAAGTCTTAGAGCCCAGTGCAACAAGATTGCCAAAAAGGCTTTAAGAGTTGCTAACCTAATCCTTCACAGCTACTTCTCTGGTAATTTTGAACTGCTAACAAGAGCTTACAAAACGTTTGTTAGACCAATCCTAGAATACAGCTCACCTGTATGGAACCCACATTACATATCTGACATCAACACAATTGAGAGAGTCCAGAAATTTTTAACAAGAAGAGTCCTTCGCTCTTCTTCTCACAACAAAATACCTTACTCCGCCAGACTTGAAATTCTTGGTATAGACAACTTACAACTCCGTCTTCGTTCTGACTTAATTATAGTTCATAAAATCATATACCAAAATGTCCTACCTGTTAACGACTACTTCACCTTCAACCGCAACAACACATGAGCACGAAATCGATTTAAACTAAATGTAAACCGCTCCAAACCTGACTGCAAAAACATGACTTCAGCAACAGAGTAATCAGCGCCTGGAATGCACTACCTGATTCTGTGGTTTCTACTCCTAACCCCAAAACCTTTAGCCTTAGACTATCTACAATTGAAGAGGGAGGGAGGGAGGAAAAGGAAGGAAGGATGGGAGGGAGGGAATAAACAAACAAAGCAAGAAAGGGAGGCAGGAACAGGATGGAAGGATATTTGTGTGGAATATGAAGAATAAAGAGAGGGGGAGAAAGAAAGAGAAAACAAAAGAGGAAGCAAGGAAGGGATAGAGGGAGATGGAGGGAGGGAGATGGAGGGAGGAAGATTGGGTGGCAGGGAGGGAGGGAGAAAGAAAGAAAGAAAGAAAGGGGGAAGGGAGGGAGGGAGGCAGTGATGGAGGAAAAGGAATTAAGGAAGGGAGGAAGGGAGAAAGGGAGGAAGGAAAGTTTAATGGGGGAGGGAGGGAGGGGGAAATGAAGAAAGAAAGAAGGAAGGAAAGAAAGAAGGAAAGAGAACAAAAGAAAAAGAGAGAGAAACAAATAAACAAAGCAAATGAAGGAAGGAAGGGAGACAGGCAGGAAGGGTGGGAGGGAGAGAGGGAGGGAGAAAGAAAAGAAAGAAAGAGAGAGGGGGAAGGGAGGGGGGAGGAAAAGGAAGGAAGGAAGGAAGGAAGGAAGGGAGAGATGAAAAAGAGAAAGAAAGAAATAAAGTAGAAGAGAGAGTGATTTTACTGCCTTTCTTTTTTTCAGGGCTGCCACATATTTTCCAGGGATTTACGTGCATTCAGTGTTTATAGTCCAGAGCATAAATATGGGTGTCTTTATTCAGTACTTCAGGTTGCATAAGCCCAGCTTAATGCGCTATTCCATTCCATGTTCAGCCACATCAGCCATAACACTAACAACTGTTTTGAACAATATGCAGGTTGGATTCTACAAATGGCAATTTTATATATGAAATGATGACTGAAAGATTTCTGCACCTCTATTGGTTCTCACTGTCAGGAAATGTTTCCTTGGTTTTAAGTGGCTTCTCTCTTTCTTCAGTTTCCATCCATTGCTTCTTGTTTTGATTTCTGGAGCTTTGGAAATACAATGCCCCCCCTTTCTTTCTGGCAGCCCCTTAAGAGCCTGTTGCCTCTCACACTCTTGGGCAAAGCATGGGGGCCCTTTCCTCCTTTTGGGGGTCCATGAAAGGACATCTTGAGTATGAAAAGTTGGAAAAAAGGTGAACGACATTTTTGCAGAACTGTAGATTCATTGAGGCTGAGTGTGACAAGGAATGGCTGGGAGGGAGGGGCCAGGCGAGGCACTCTTTGACATGAGTGACATTGAGTTGGCCACATCCACCCAGTCACATGACCACCAAGCTTCACCTGCTGAATCACATGACCATGAAGCCACTCCCCCCCCAGTCATCGTTGCCAAGCCACCCCCAACCAGTCATACACCTGGTAAGCCACTCACACCCAGTCACATGATCATCAAGCCACATCCACAAAATAAGCCACGCCCACAGAGTGGTAGTAAAAAAATTAGGAACCCCTCCCTGGCTTTGGAATCATTACTCCCTGAGTAATTAAATTGGGCAGATCTGTAGAGGTGGTTCCCCTCCTCCACTGGATTCTTTCTCCAAAGGATCTCAGATTCATGAATCCATATCGGGACCCCCTACCTGCCATGGCTGCAACCCTGGAGACCCCAAACTCTTTTCTCCCTCCTTCCTTCTCCTCCTCAATCTGGGGGAATAGGCGGCATTCAAGACATGGGCCAGAGTCTTCGTGAGACTGTAATAGTCATAGTCATTTCCCATCCCTGTTCTGTTCCATTTCTCCTGGGTCTCCAGTGGGGCTTTCTGGGTGCATCTTCTGCGGCTTTTGACAGAAAAGACGTTCTTTGAAAGAGAACAGAAAAAATAATCATCTTGAAACTTTTCTCCCACAAAGAAATGGGGTTCAAAGGCTTCATCATTTGGCCTTTTTTTGAGCAAATAAGCAAACATCAAAATGCTGTGGACGTATTTGAGAAGCCTGTACTTGTATATTCCATACACTGCAAAACTTGTGAGGATCCAGACTTTCTCTTCAATGAGTCTCGGCAATCGCCTGAATGTTAAATGGAAAGGAAGAATTCTGTCCAAAAGGAAATCAACTTCCATGAAGTGAACAAAGACATTGACTTGTCTCCACTTAGAGAGGGCATCCCTGAGGGAGGCTGTAGGTTCATTTGTTGAGAATTGTTGTGATAGAACCACACAAATTCCATTCCTGACAAGCACAGGAGGGAAAGTCCTCATGAAATTCTCTCCCTTCTCTGTGTCTGAAGCAAAGAGGCCAATCAAGGTCCATCTGAAATGGAGGAGCAGTTGGACAATGGCTGGGTACTGGATCCCTTCTTTGGGACTCATCTGGTGGAAAAGGGGGAATTTGCTTTTATCACTCAGAGCCTCTGAAGCAGATTCATAAATGATCTGAAAAAGCAATGAAGAGTGCTGTTTTATATTTGGGATCAGATCAAATCCAAAATATTAGATTTTAATAAATCCAGCCTGCTTCTTATGCTTCTTTACCTATGTAGAATTACATAAGTAAAATTAATGGAAGATACATATAATAAATAAGGGGTTTATGATATGTACTGTATGGTTTTATGACTTTGCATTATGAATTTAAAATATACTAAAGTTAATAATAGTAAATGCTAAGTGCCTGAAAATTAATTGAGCTTGGAAATATTGAATGAAATTATAGAAAAGTATAATTCATGGAAATATATTAATTGATGCATTGGTGTTCAGATAGATTTTCATAGTATTATTAGATTACTATAATACTATGATATATATTTAAGAAATGAGGATTTTAAAGTATGGATTTATTAATAGTTGTGTTTTTGGTTTTGCTGGTTGTTTTAGTTTTAATAGTAATAGATTTGGGGTTTGTTTTATTATTAATTTCTTTTAATAAAAAAGAAGGGAATTTTTTTTCCTATTAGGAAAATTAGGAAAAAGTTGTATAAGGGTTTTAGCCCCTGAAACCTCTCTATTTTAATTTTTTGTATCCCTCTCACTATTCCTTCTATTCTTTATTATGCATTATTTCTTATAAAATCTATATAGCTTTTAACTTTACCTAAAACCTTCTGGTTCTTCTACAAGGAATTCATTTTTCTCAAGTTTAACTAAGAGGATCATGGGATCAACTTTAGCCACAATATCTGCTAGTCCATTTGGTCTATAATTGCTATAATTTTATTCCACATTTTAGATATATAAAATACTACTATTGCCAACTTCAATCCAAGTGGACAGGGGCTTCTAAAATGAAGATGCCAAGAGAGGCCCAACCAACTAGGAATCTTTTTTGATCAGTTAACTAGTTGGTAGAATGTCTTTTCCAGGGAATATATTGCTTGCATCTCAGGACTATTATGATTAATCTCAACATGAACATAATGGGGTGTAACATTGACATTTTTGCTAATATGGAGGAAATCAGTTCCTGAATTCCATGCAGAAAACATGATGGCATCTATTGCTCATCTACCATCACCCACCACTTACTTTTGCCAGATGGAGAAAAGCACAAACAAACCTGTGGGACTTTGTAGGTGCCTCCTAATGTTGACATCTGGATGGAGATTTCCCTGTAAGCTATATCAAGAAGAGCCAGAAGGTTGTCCTTCCTTCCACAGCCGTAGTTGGGGACATTGGCTTCTCCAGTGGAGAGAATGTCCAGCAAGGCATCTGAAGTGCGGAAAGTGCTCCAATAGTTGTTATGGATATTGTAGCCAAGTGTGAGGTTCTGCATAAACTGGGAATTCTTGTTCATCAGTTGAATGTTGAAAATGAATATTATGCCACGTAAAAAACCATAAATCTCCCTATTGTAAAAAATATGTTATTATAATCAACAACAACAAATACTTCTTTTAATATATACTACTAAAATAAATAAAGGGAACACTCAAAGAACCCATCCTAGATCTGAATGAATGAAATATCCTCATTGAATACTTTGTTCTGTACAAAGTTGAATGTGCTGACAACAGCAGGTGAAAAGCAACACAATCAGTGTTGCTTCCTAAGTGGACAGTTTGATTTCAGAGAAGTTTGATTGACTTGGAGTTATATTCTGTTGTTTAAGTGTTCCCTTTATTTTTTTGAGCAGTGTATAATCTTCCACATGCCTAGTGAACCAAAAGCAATGATCAGTTACACAAATATGGAAATCGACTGAGGTGCGGCAACTACAGCTGATTCCCCAATTACTTTAAATAAAATTCATTATTCAAATGATAAATTAAGGATTGAACAGAGAGAGGAAAATAATCTGCAGCCCTTTCAGCTTTTTCTCAGACCCCTTTTTGAGTCTCACAAAATCAGACAAAAGTGAGAAGCCGTGGAAATCAAAATCATTCAAGAAATTAGACATATTCACAATATAGGAATAAATGAGGAAAAAACCTAAAATAAGGAGAGTGTTAGAACAGAGGGAGTGAAACTCCATCACCCTGAATGACTTACGGATCAGGAAAAGAAGGAGCCACGTTGAAAAGCAACTTTGTTTGCAGTGTTTTAAATCCACTGGTGACTATACCAATGAGATGGTCTCGTCGCCTGTAAAAGCTCTGTGGTTGTTTTCCATCCTGGTGCTCCAAACTCAGTGGGCATTTCCTTCTCAGCTTCCCAGAGACTGGATGGGACACCAGCAGCACCACAACCAGAAGCAGGAGGTCCATCATCCATGGGGTGACTCAATCAATCTCCTTCCTGTTCCTACAGAAGAATTCACAGGATTTTCAAAAGGTGGGACATGATCCAGTTGCTTTCCTGATTGAAACGCAGCTTCACCTGGAAAGGAGAGAGACGTACATGCAAGAGACTCTGCCTGTCTCCAAACTCCCTATTTCTCTGCCCAAAGTCTCCCCTGGAGGATTCAGCCCAAGAGCAGAGCTGAAACGTTGATCGTAATAATTCTCCCTCTCAGGAGAGATCCCTGGATGATTCAACCTTGGGGAATTCTCTGGAGAGAAGTGAAAGAGAAATAATCCCAGTATGGCACATAATGGCAGGGGCAGAGATGGAATTAAATGGGTCATCTCGAATCGAGAGATTTGGGAGCTCCATGCTGGAAACTGACCCCAGAGGGAATACACGGCAACTGTGGCTAAAGAAACAAATAAATCTTTTGTGTTCATGGAGAAAAAATCCCAGGGGCCAGTTAATGCCAGAGATCTGAAATAGCTGCCTTCTGAGTTAAAGCCAACATATATTTAACTTTATTTTGAAAGTTAAAGCTCAAAGGCTCCACACAAAAGGGCTGATGCAACTTTAGTGAAAAACTAGTTGACAGAACTTTGCAAAGTTAAAAAAACCTTTCTGTCTCCCACATACACACACACAAAAGGGCTGATGCAACTTTAGTGAACTTTGAACTTTTTCAAAACTTTGCAGAGTTTTAAAACAAACATTTCTCTCTGTGTCTCTCACATACACACAAACACACAGACACACAGAAAAAAAACCATGCACAAAAATCAGAGAGAAGTTAGAAAAAAAAACTGGCTAGCTTAGCAACCTGAAGATGAGTGGACTTCAACTCCTACAATTCCACAGTCAGCACTCAGGGACCTTCCTCCCCTGGGCCTTTCCATGCTTTAGCTGTTCCTCTCGCTGCCTGTAGGGGGCAGTCTGGGCTATTGCCTTTAAATCCTAACTGGCCTCATCAGGCAGTGAGTAGGACGATTAAAGCTGGCAAAGACCCATCTGTTGTTTTTTTTAGGTCCATTCTCACAAAGCCTTTTGAAGATCTTTATTTGAAGAAACACCAATCCTTTAGCCAATGTTTTATTTGTGGGGTTTTGTGTTCTCTGTCCAGGTTGCCGTCCTCTTGTGGGTAGAGTGGAAGGGTAAACCACCTGTGCACCTATCTTTTTGACTGTGTTGCCCAAGTGGTCGTAGTCTTTCATTACTGCATTCAAGTCTTTCCCTTTGTCATTTGCTCCACCATGGATCACCAGTAGGGGGCAGTAGTCAGTGGGCTTTAAATTATTTTAGCTTTTAACTCTACTTAAAACCTTCTGGTTCTTCTGCATTTTTCTCAAGTTTAACTAAGAGGATCATGGGATCAACTTTAGCCACAATATCTGCTAGTCGGTTTGGTCTATACTTGCTAGAGTCCTTTTTATTCCACATTTCAGATACATAAAATGCTGCTATTGCCAACTTCAATCTGAGTGCACACGGCAGACTTTATTTCTATGTGAAAATGAAGATGTCAACAGAGGCCCCAACAACCAGGGATATTTTTTGATCAGTTAAATAGTTGGTGGAATGTCTTCTCCATGGAAGGTATTGCTTGTATTTCAGGCCTTTTATGATTAATCTCAACATGAACATAATGGGGGAAAACATTGACAATTTTGCCAATATGGAGAAAACTAGTTCTTTAATTCAACCAAGTGGCCGTAGTCTTTCATTATTGCATTCAAGTCCCTCCCTGTGTCATTTGTTCCACCATGGATCACCAGTAGGGGGCAGTAGTCAGTGGGCTTTATTATTTTGCTAAAGTTTTGCATTACGTCAGAGATTTTAGCTGCAGAGAGGCAGCACACCTCTCTGGTTTATTTTATTTATTCTATTTTTATGCCGCTCTTCTCTTTAGACTCAGGGCGGCTTATAACATGTTAGCAATAGCACTTTTTAACAGAGCCAGCCTGTTGCCCCCACAATCTGGGTCCTCATTTGACCCACCTCGGAAGGATGGGAGGCTGCATCAACCTTGAGCTTTGATGGTGAGATTTGAACCACTGACCTACAGATCTACAGTCAGCTTCAGTGGCCTGCAGTTCCACACTCTACCTGCTGCGCCACCCTGGCTCCTGGTTTGATTGTCTGGTCTGCAGATGGCAGTTTCAGTTCCCCTGAGAATTGAGTCACCCATCACCAGCTTTCTCCTTTTCTGTTTCATTGGGTTGGTGTGGGGGGGTCTTTTTCTTTGTTGCGGTAGCGTCTGGTGGCGCTGTTTTATCATCCTCTCTTTCTGGTGATTCTTTGTCAATTATCTGTGGGTTCTCTTGCATGAGGATTCCCAGGTATTTGTTGCTTATAGACAGTGGAGTTGGGAGGGGGTGGGTTGGAATTGGTAGTGGTTTTGTATTTGGTTTGTTTTTCCTTCTTTGTGTGACATGCGTCCATTCGTTTTCACCCTCTGGGGTGTTCTGCCAGGCTCTCTGGTAGGAGCCTCCCGAAAATTCAAGGGTACAAATTTCAGACACACACACGTCTGAAAATTCAAAACAATGTCCTTTATCACAAAATTCAAAAGAAACAAAGCACCCTTTTTGTATTGCAAAGAGCACTCATCCCAAAACAACCTTATAGGCTGTACAATCCCCTTTAATCAGTCCTTAAGTACTTAGCTAGCAGCTGTGAAGAAACGTCACATCCCTCCTTCTTCCAACGAAGTGAGACACACACACTTCGCTCTGCTTTGGTTTCAAACGCATGAAAAATCCACAAACAAAGTCCGGAAACAGTAAGGCACGATCCTGAAGAACTGCGATCAGATAACCTTCCACAACGGCCAAGCCAACATGCTGCTATTTGTATCAGCAGCTCTAATTACTGGAGCCCCACCCAAACACAGATGGCCTCTCTTATCTCCTGTAATAGTTCCTCAATTGGTCTCTTCAATGCATAACTCTGCGCCTGCGTGGGTCCAAACCTTCCTCATCCGAATCGACTGAAGATAATGGAGATTGGCTGCCTGGGCTGTGTGCCAAGCCGCCCTCCTCCAAGTCACTCCCACCTTCTTCTTCGTCCGAGGAAACTGCACCACCTGACTCTGTCAGCAATAAAACAGGCCTATGACATGTTGATGTTTCCCCTGCATCCACCTCCACATTCCTTGGGGCAGGAGCTGGGCCAGAGCTAACCACAACATGAGGCAGAGATGGCGAACCTATGGCATGGGGGCCACAGGTGGCACATGAAGCCATATCTACTGGCACATGAACTGTTGCCCTCGCTCAGCTCCAACATGCATGTGTGTGCCGGCCAGCTGATTTTCGGCTCACATAGAAGCTCTGGGAGGGGATTTTTTTTGCTTCCAGAAGTTGGGAAACAGGCCATTTCCAGCCTCCAGAGGGTCTTGTGGGTGGGGGGGGGAGGGAAGTTGTTTTTGCTCTTCCCAGGCATTGAATTATGGGTGTGGGCACTCGCGCAAGCAAGCAATGCTTTTTTGGTACCCAAGGAAGAAAAGGTTCCCCATCACTGCTCTGTGGGGCTGGTTCTATTTTGCTCCTCTGAGGTGTTGGCTCTACTAGGAGTTTGTTGGACTTTGTCATTTTGATGTTTGTGTTTCAGAGTTTGTAGGTTTTTCTCTAGGTTTTCTATTTTATTCCTCAAGTATTTGGATTAATTAATTAATCTACATTTGAAACATAGAAATATAGAAGACCAACAGCAGAAAAAAAATTCATGATTTGCTACATGTAAAGTTTAGGAGGTTGTCTTCCAGAAAGCCGTTAAAACTTAGCTTTTCCGGCAGGCCTGGAATTAGGATTGACTGCAAGCACAAAGGGTTTGTAGGATATTATTGTTTTTATTTCATTGCTGATTTTATTTATTTATTCATTTTATTTATTTATTTATTAGATTTGTATGCCGCCCCTCTCCGAAGAGTCAGGGCGGCTAACAACAATAGAGAAATAACATATAACAAATCTAATATTTAAAATAATTTTAAAAACCCTAATTTAAAAAACCAAACATACACACAAACATACCATGCATAAATTGTATAGGCCTAGGGGGAAGGGCATATCTCAGTTCCCCCATGCCTGACGACAGAGGTGGGTTTTAAGGAGCTTGAGAAAGGCGAGGAGGGTGGGGGCAATTCTGATCTCTGGGGGGAGTTGGTTCCAGAGGGTCGGGGCCACCACAGAGAAGGCTCTTCCCCTGGGTCCCGCCAAATGACATTGTTTAGTCGACGGGACCCGGAGAAGGCCAACTCTGTTGGACCTAGCTGGTCGCTGGGATTCGTGCGGCAGAAGGTGGTCCTGGAGATATTCTGGTCCGGTGCCATGAAGGGCTATAAAGGTCATAACCAACACTTTGAATTGTGACCACCAGGTCTATATACTTGAACAGGGACGCTGCAAGGGCTGGCTCCTTTTGAATGACTATCGTCGCATATGTTAAAAAGGTGTATAGTCAGGAGCTTTCTTGGCTCGGTCCGTGCTGGTCTCCTCCTCCCGTTCCTTCTTTGGGACCTCTCTATTCCACAGGGTGAATAAGTCAATGTAATCACCCCTCCAAATCTTTTCCCTAGTAGTGGGGTGAAGATGGTAATCTAGAGGGGTGGATGGCAGCCCCCAGGGGATAGCCCCTAACTGGAAGGCAGCCAAAGGATCAACCACCCCGGCTGCAGGGGAGTGAGCTACCCCTGCTGTTCCAAAACAGCCAGGGGGTTAATCGGCCCTTGCGAGACTCCCAATACACCGGCCGCTGTCATCTGAGGCCCTGTCCCGGGAACCCCAGTCGGGCAGGGTACGGTGGTGGTGCTATCCTGAGAAATAGGGATGGAGGTGGACCCTTGTGTAAGTGTGGACCCCCCCTGCACTAACTGGAGGGATAGGGAGCGTACCCCCTTGGGACGGCTCAGCAAAAGCCGTAACTGGGGATGCAGTAGCTCCCCAAACTTGGGTACAAAGAGCAGCCGCCCTTGCTCCCTGGAGTTGCGTCCCCTGACCCCACACTATTGAAGGGGCATTCAGTGTGCTTAAACCTTCTTGCCCTGGTGTGTTGGTGTTGGCAATCGAAAACTCACCCCGGCTGTCCTGCTGAAGCCTGGAACGGGACGCAACCATACTGGTGACCAGTGAAGAGTCCACTATGCCCACATCGGTGGTTCCTGGCTGTGGATCAGCAGGCATGGGAGGGGCATCCAGCACGGCTGACGGTCCATGATGTGTTGATGGTTACCATCTTCACCCCACTATTAGGGAAAAGATTTGGAGGGGTGATTACATTGACTTATTCAACCTGCTAAATAAAGATGTGACAATCATTGAGTGTTGTACCACATGATTCTTGGCAAATGTATCTTTTTCTTTTATGTACGTTGAGAGCATATGCACCAAGACAAATTCCTTGTGTGTCCAATCACACTTGGTCAGTAAAATTCTATTCTGTTCTATTCTATGTGCTGTTCTGGAGTTCAATCCAAACGCAGACTCCCAGCGTTCGTCCAAACGGTCTAGAATAGCAGACAGAGAACAGGCGAGAATAGATGGTCCTGTCACGGTTTGTAAATAATTAAAGTCTGTTAGAACTTTAATCACTGTGGAGGTGATGGATGGAAGCCCAGTCATTTGTTCAAACAAGATTTTATTTTATTCTACTTTTTATTATAAAAGTAGAAAATAAAACATGTCTCAGTGGACAACATAACAAATATGTTTTCACATGATAGAGGTAGAATAAGAATGGAGATTTTAGCATGAAGAAGAAGGATGTGGTGTTAGATGTGGCAGGATATTACATCATAATAGGAGTGAAATGAATGAGACTCAGACAGGAGTACAAGATGGTTCCGTTTATTCAGCTCTCTCGAAAGTGACTTCAGCAAGGAACGCATCTGAGCTGTCAGTGTCAGAACAGCCCTTTTTATACGTTTAAGGCTCGCGCCTAAAAGAAACGGCCGTGCGTCTTAGCCAATCAGACGCGGCCAAGGTTTATTCATAGTTTAAACAGTATTTACAAGGTCTTTTCTTTTACAGAGTTTTACATTGGTTATATACAGACTTAACACCCCTCCCTCATTAGTTCAGCCAAACTGTCAATCAGTGAGCCAAGTGACGTAGTCCTCCAATCGATTGGGCCGGCGTGACGTGCGCTCAGACCTGCGCAGATCATTACCGGCTGGTATGTCTATGGTGGAGGTTGGCTCGTCGTTGTCTCCTGTCCGCGGCTGGGCCCAAGTTGGGGCTCTGGCCTGCGGAGACAAGTATGCTGATGGCGCACCGTGCCCAGAAGAGGAGGAAGGCTCGGCGTCGCTGGAGGAAGCATCAGGCCGTGGTAAGTCCTTTTGTAATTCCAAAAGTTCGAGTTGCGAATTAATGTCTGCTTGGGGGGAAGAATTTCCGTTAGCGGCCGGCTCTTCATTTGGTGTTATGCGCCCCCTTAAATGATCGATGTGCCGCCTCCATGTGCGGCCATCTTCCAATTGTACCACATAAGATTTTGGGGCTGTTTGTTGCATTATTTTTCCTTTCAGCCAACTCAACCCCCCGTCAAAATTTCTAGCAAAAACAAGTTGCCCTAGGTACATATTTCTTTCAGGTGCTGTACATGTTTCATTATTTACATTTTGAGTACAATAACGAGGGTGCAACCTGTCCAGGGGGGACCTTATTTTTCGACCCATTAAAATTTCTGCTGGGCTTTTGTTTGTGATGGAATTTGGGGTGATATGCTGCATTAATAAAAATTGATCTAATTTGTGTTGTATTTCCCCTGGGCCTGCCCTGCGCAAGGCTTCTTTGGCCACACGTACATAACGTTCTGCAAGGCCATTAACCCATGGCGAATAAGGGGATGTGAGTGCGTGTCTGACCCCTAAGTTGCTTAAAAAGCACTCAAATTGTCTGGCAGTTAATTGTGGCCCGTTATCTGAAACTAGGATGTCTGGGCACCCATGTGTGGCAAACAAATGGTATAATGCTTTAATGGTGGCACAAGTAGTAATGTTTTGCATAGCAATGATTTCCACCCATCTGGAGAACGCGTCTACCACAATTAAAAAGTTTTGGTTTCCAATAGGCCCTGCGAAGTCAATATGAATGCGGGACCATGGCCCAGTGGGACTTTCCCATTCCAGAGGTGTTGTTTTCGGGGGATTGGGCCGTGACTCCTGGCAAGGGTCACAGTTTGCTACCCATTGCTCAATGTCCCTATCTAAACCTGGCCACCACAAATAGCCCCTGGCCAACCCTTTCATTCTGACAATGCCTGGGTGGCCTGCATGCAACATACTTAGTACCTTCTGTTTTAAGGTATTGGGAATGACCACCCTGTCACCCCATAACACGCATCCCTTCAAGTAGGATAATTCCAACCTTTTAGATTTAAATTCAGACAGCCCAGTTTCCTCAGAGTCTCCCAACCATCCTTTTTGAATACAATTGATTAGTTTTAACAATAGTAAATCCTTCTTAGTGTGCTCAGCCACCTCTTTGGCAGTGGTCAGGCAGTTTTCCTCAAGGTCAATTAGTAAGACATCTTCTGTGGGGGTTGGATCTGAGACTAACTCGGGCATGGGGCATCTACTTAACCCGTCAGCATGATTTATTGATTTTCCCCCCTTATGTGTTAGATGGTATTGGTATCCTGACAGGAAAAGGGCCCATCTTATTAATCTAGGGGACATGAAGGGAGGAGTTGGTTTATTTGCAGCTAGAAGACCAAGCAGGGGTTTGTGATCTGTTATTAGTTCAAAACTCCTCCCACAGAGATAATAATGGAATTTCTTAACGCTAGAGACTAGGGCCAATGCCTCTTTGTCTAATTGGCTGTAGTTTCTCTCTGCCATGGACAATGTTTTAGAAAAGAAGGCGATGGGGGCCTCTGTATTGTTTGGCATTATGTGAGCTAATACCCCGCCAACCCCATACGCCGAAGCATCGCACGTGAGCCTTATTGGCAAAGTTGAGCTATATTGAACCACTACGCTTTTAGAGGTCAATAACTGTTTTATTTTATGAAAAGCTTCGCGCTCCATTGTGCCCCAGGTCCAGGGAACTCCCTTCTGCAGCAGTCGGTGTAGTGGTTCTGCTGCCGTTGCCTTCTGTTTAAGGAAGACAGAATAAAAATTAAGGAGGCCCAGAAATGCTTGGAGTTCTGTCTTATTATTTGGCTCGGGTGCTTTGGTTATGGCCTCTAGTTTGTCTGCTGTGGGGTGTATTCCCTCACTGTCTATTCTATAGCCCAGAAATTCTATGCTACTTGCTCCCCACACACACTTGTCTGGTTTTACTCTTAACCCCTTAGCTTGCAGTCTAGCCAATACTTCTCTGATGCGCATGTTTAATTCTGCTTGGTTTTTTCCTGATATAAATATATCGTCAAAATATGGGGAGGTGCCTTTTATACCTGCCAATAATCGTTCCATGAAACTTTGGAAAATGCCTGGGGCGGTACTGACCCCGAATTGCAGGCGGGTGCACCTAAAAGCACCCCTATGGGTCACTATGGTCTGGGCCAGGGATGTGGCCTCATCGACCGGAAGCTGTTGGTATGCCTGTGCCAGGTCGATTTTCGAAAATACTCTCCCTTCCCCCAAAGAATGAAGCAATTGTTGGACCACTGGGATCGGGTATGGATGGTGTTGAAGGGCCTTATTGATAGTGGCTTTGTAGTCTGCACAGACCCTTAAGGAGCCATCAGGTTTAACTGGGGTGACAATGGGGGTTTCCCATGGTGCTTGTTCTACAGGGACTAAGATGCCCTGGACAATCAATTTGTCCAATTGGATGTCTAGTTTAGGCAATAGTGGTAGGGGTACCCTGCGAGGCTTAAGTCTGACTGGGGGTACCTTGGGATCTAGAGAGAAGGAGATAGGGGCCCCATTATAGGTGCCCAAAGTAGGGCTGAAAACCTCAGGAAATTCTTGGATAAAGTTAGGAATATCAGGTTCAGCATTTACATGACACAGACCCAGTATTTCAATTCCCAAAGGAGACATCCATGTTAACCCCAGGAGGGAGTGTTTGGCTCCCTCAACCACAATCAGAGGAAGAAAATATTCACAATTTTTAAATTTCACAGGCACATCTACTTTCCCCAAAACAGGTATGACATTACCTTGAAAATCCCTTATTATTAAAGTTGAGTTAACAAAATCAGTTTTAAGAAAATTTGGCATATACATTTTGAATTTGTCCCAAGGCATAATAGAATGCCTAGAGCCTGTATCTAATTCTAGGTTACAAGGTTTGTTATTTAAAAGTAGTGAGATGATAATCTTGTTCCCTCCTTTAGCAGTTGCGCAATTTACGTAAGTTTGTGCTTTACCTCGTGCGTAGTCACGGTTAGCGGTAGAGTCGTTTCTGCGATTGAAGCCTCTAGAAAATTTGTTGTCTCGCGGTTGTTGTGCCTGGTTGTTGAAACGTTGTTGGCGGGGTGTAGAGAAGGACTCCTCTGGAAGGGGGGCTCTGCAAGCCTCGGCGATGTGCCCGCGTCGATTGCAGCGGCGGCAAATGGCGTCCCTGAAGGGGCAACGCTGTCGTGGGTGATTTCCTCGGCAACCGGGGCATGGGTTGGAGGGGCGTTGGTATCTGGGTTGTCTGGCTTGCTCGGAAGGCAGCAGGAGACAGGTGTCGTCGTCCGTGGCAGCTGGGCTGAGGTCATCTGTGGTTTCGGCGCGGGAAACAGCAACGGAGATTTTGGAGATGGTGTCTTTCTTTTCGTGTTCCTTGAGTTCTTTGGCGGCCGCGTCAGCTACTTCGGCTGTTTGAGCCAGCTTGATGACTGACTGAAGCGTTGGGTCGTCCTCTGTTAGGATTTTGTTCCGGACGGTCGCATTCTTCATCCCAAAGATCAGAGCGTCTGTGAGGCGAGCTTCTGGGCTGTCAAATTTGCACTTTGACAGCACCGTGCGAAGTCTCGTGGCGAATTGATTGATTGTCTCAGACTCACGCTGGGTCATCCTGGAAAATTGATGTCTGTAGACTACGGCAGGCTTCGTTGGTTTGAAGTGGTTTGCCAGTCTTGCTTGGAGGTCGTCCCACGGAACGGATTTAGCTGGAAGCGGGTCGGTAAGCGTTTGGACGAGGTCAAAAATCTCAGTCCCGCAATAGTTCAGGAAGATCGCCCGCTTCCTGTCGTCTTCAGCTTCTCCCATTCCTGCCGCTTCTAGGAAGATTTCAAATTCCGCCATGTAGGCGTCCCAAGACGACTTCTCGGGGTCGAAGTAGTCGGGAGCCCGGCCGATCTGGAGGTGATTCATGCTTGACTCGTGGATTCTTCGTTCTCTCGTCGCCAGTGAAATGAATGAGACTCAGACAGGAGTACAAGATGGTTCCGTTTATTCAGCTCTCTCGAAAGTGACTTCAGCAAGGAACGCATCTGAGCTGTCAGTGTCAGAACAGCCCTTTTTATACGTTTAAGGCTCGCGCCTAAAAGAAACGGCCGTGCGTCTTAGCCAATCAGACGCGGCCAAGGTTTATTCATAGTTTAAACAGTATTTACAAGGTCTTTTCTTTTACAGAGTTTTACATTGGTTATATACAGACTTAACAAGGAGGATCTTAATAAAGCACACACAGTTAACTCTTTAATTACTAAATG
The DNA here is from genome assembly GCF_031021105.1 of Erythrolamprus reginae. Taxonomy (NCBI): domain Eukaryota; kingdom Metazoa; phylum Chordata; class Lepidosauria; order Squamata; family Dipsadidae; genus Erythrolamprus; species Erythrolamprus reginae. The sequence goes on along the minus strand of NW_027248439.1, from coordinate 19,688 downwards.
TCTCTGGGGCTGGCAATATTCAGCATGACAGGTCCGGCACACTTCGACCCTCTACGCCCACACGAGACCCTCCCACGTGGCGTAGGGGTCATTTCCCCAGCCTCCCTGGCCCTAACTGAAGGAGCTACAGCTCTTCTGGGATGAGGCCCAGGGGAAGCAGGGGTTGAGGTTTTCCTTTTAGGAGCCATGGCAAGAGTTGGACCACTAATATAGGCCTTCAGGGCTAGTCTAGAATTCCCAATGAATAGGCCGGATGAAGAGCTGGTGAGCTGGCCTCTCAATAGCTAGGCCTCAGTAGTTGAGGCCCAACCAAAGCCAGCACCTTGGGTCCCCACCTGTCAAAACCCAAGATCTCAAGGATAGAGTGCCAAGGCCAGAAAGGGGGCCAGGCCAAAGCCAAAACTGGAAGGGAGATTACTGAAGCCCAGTTCCGCTTTGCCATTACAGCTATCTTACTAGATTCAAACCCGTAAAGTTGGTAAATCAAACAATAGCTGTAAACCCAATACCAAGGATCCCTGATCAAGGGGAGCAAGAGGGCTGTAGACCTCACAGGCCTCAAGCCCCACCAGGTATTAATCCCTCAGCAACCAGCCCCCAAGCCTCTTCAGGAGGGAGAGCCGCTACCACAGGCCTAAGTGAACAAGGCCCGGAAGTCCTCAGGCCTCCCACCCAAGGGTGGGTGGAACAGGCCCAACCCCGGCCCAAGAAGGAAGAGAGGCCAAAGGCCCAAAGTGGTAAAAGACCTAATAAAGGCCTATGACAATAAGGGGGCTAGGGACCTCCAAGAGGGCTGTAGGCCGCACAGGCCTTGAGCCCCACCAGGTATTAACCCCAAATGAACAAAGCCCAGAAGATCTGAGGCCTCCCACACAAGGGCGGGTGGATCAGGCCCAACCCCAGCCTAAAAAAGAAGATAGACTGAGGGCCCAAGGTGGTAAAAGGCCTAATAAAGGCCTATGACAATAAGGGGACTAGGGACCTCCAAGAGGGCTCGCTGAGGCCATTTTTCCAACCCGCAGAAGCACACGAGATTTTATCAATAGATATAATAAGCTCCCTAATCTCCTGTCCACTCACCGCGGTCTGCTGCTGAGCGAGGAGGCGGTGGAAGGCAAGGGGCGGGGAGGAAACGGACCTGCAATTGGCCCCTTTTTTGCCGCCTTTAGAGAGAGAAACTGTTGCTGCCCTATGGCAGTGCAGCAACAGTTCCTCACCCTAAGGGCGAGAAAGAAAGGGGCCAATTGCAGGCCCGCTTTCCTCCCCACCCCTTGCCTTCCACTGCTCCTCCCCACCTCCACCTCCGTGGTGAGTGGACGGGAGATTCAGGAACCCCCCTGCATTTGCCCGAACGGAGGCAGTGACAGCGACTTCAAAAGGACCAACAGCCGGTCCTTTTCAGCGCTGCGTTGCTGCAGCCTCCGAGCTCCGCTGCTGTCCCTGGGCACTGTTACCTCTAAGCTGCGCGGGCATGCGCTGGCAACAGAGAGAGAAAGAGAGAGCAGAGGGCAGCTTGCTGGTCCATGATCCCTGGATGAGCAGCCACGCATGGCCCCAGCAGCGGACTTCGCTGTCGCCTCCGCCCCGTCCGGCTCTCCAGCTAAGAGGCAGCAGTCACGTCCACCCCTTCACCCTCCACGGCACCCAGCGCCCGGCCCCACACCACCTCCGCCTCCTGGTAGCGCACCTCACCTCTACCTGCAGGAACAGGTGGTGGGGCGCCACGAAGGGCCGTGCTTGAAGGCTGCCATGGCATCGTTGTTGTCATTGTCGCGGCGCAAAGCCACACAGTCCTGGATTGCTCGCTTCTCCAGCCAACAAAGCCGGCTGCCCAGAAAAGCAGCATATTTGAAAAGTGCGCGTTTTAAAAGCGCACTGCTTTTTCAGGCAGCTGGAGATGGTGAAGTCTGCTGCTGGAGTCATGAGGGGCTGCTCATCCAGGGGGGCATGGACTGACAAGCCGCCCTCCACTCTCTCTCTCTCTTTCTCTCTCTGTTGCCGGTGTAGTGTACGAGAGAGAAAGAGAGAGAGAAAAAGGAGGGGAGAGAGAAAGTGAGGGAGAAAGAAAGCAAGAGAGAGAGAGAAAGAGGGAGAGATACAGATGGAGAGAAAGAGAGGGAGAGATAGAAACAGGGAGAGAGAGAGAGAGGGAGAGAGAGAGGGAGAGAGAGAGAAAGAGGTAGAGAGAAAGGAAGAGGGAGAGAAAGAAAGAGGGAGAGATACAGAGAGAGGGAGAGAGAGAAAGAGGGAGAGATATAAAGAGGGAGAGATACAAAGAGAGTGAGTGAGAGGAAGAGAGGAAGAGAGAAAGAAAAAGAGAAGAGAGAGAGAAAGAAAGAGAGAGGGACAGAGAGAAAGAAAGAGAGAGAGAAAGAAAGAGGGAGAGATAGAGAAGGAGAGAGAAAGGGGGATAGATGGAAAGAGTGAGAGAGAGAGAGAAAAGAAAGAAAAATGAGAAAATGAGGGAGAGAAAGAATGAGGGAGAGGAAAATGAAACAAATGAGAGAGAAAGAAAAAAAGAGAGAGGAAAGAGAGAAGTGGAGAGGAAGGAGGGAGGGAAGGAAGGAGAAATGGAGGGAGTTTGTTGATTTAAGTTTAAATTTATTTGTTAATAAAGAAGTATAAATTACTTAATTACTTAATTACTCCTTCTTTATTTTAAATAATGTATTTGTTCCCATTTTGTTTTTTACTTTAAATATGTGCAGTGTGCATAGGGATTTGTACATAGGGCTTTTTTATAGTCCTGCCCGCCAACAGTCTGAGGGACAGTGAATTGGCCCCCTGTGTAAAAAGTTTGGGGACCCCTGCCTTAAAACCTCAATAAAGCTATTTGCAGTGACAAGCTACTGGATCTGTAAAACTCAAAAGATTTAGACATTGGCTGCAAATACTTAATCAATCCCTTGTCTTTGGTAGGCCAAGTACCTTCTTCAATTTCCTCCCCCTTAAACAGGCATATGAAACATCTGTTCATAATGATAATGATTCAACCCTGTGTCCCTATGGCTGAGTTCTAATTCCCAACAAAACTATAGGTTATTTTTTAATCCATTTTATTCCCATCTTCATGTATATCTTCGTTAATTCAATGTTTTATTTTGTTGTCCATCGTTTCAATTTTTCCCAGAACTGGCAGGATATCAAGGGCTGTGAAAGTCCCAATAAATCCCCAAATGTCCTCCTAATTCCTTGTTTCAATTTAAATTATTTTCTCCATCTGAATCAATTCTCTGCACCAATCCATATCTGAGAATGACCTGTTTTAACAAAAACCTAATTACAGTTCTTAACAAATCTCTGAGCCTCCCCACCTGGGCATTTCTGTGAAATCAATTTTGCACGTTTTTCAAACATTTACAGTATACATTTTTGACCTTTGCAAAAATTCTCAACACAGCGTCAATCAGGCCCTGAGTTCCCCAAGGACTTCCCTCATGCAATCTTTCCATTATTATGGTTGATTCAATATCTGGCAAATACATAGAAACATAGAAGACTGACGGCAGAAAAAGACCTCATGATCCATCGAGTCTGCCCTTATACTATTTTTTTTATTTTATCTTAGGATGGATCTATGTTTATCCCAGGCATGTTTAAATTCAGTTACTGTGGATTTACCAACCACGTCTGCTGGAAGTTTGTTCCAAGGATCTACTACTCTTTCAGTCAAATAATATTTTCTCATGTTGCTTTTGATCTTTCCCACAACTAACTTCAGATTGTGTCCCCTTGTTCTTGTGTTCACTTTCTTATTAAAAACACTTCCCTCCTGAACCTTATTTAACCTTTTGACATATTGAAATGTTTCGATCATGTCCCCTCTTTTCCTTCTGTCCTCCAGACTATACAGATTGAGTTCATGAAGTCTTTCCTGATACGTTTGATGCTCAAGACCTTCCACCATTCTTGTAGCCTGTCTTTGGACCCGTTCAATTTTTTATTTATTTATTTATTAGATTTGTATGCCGCCCCTTTCCATAGACTCGGGGCGGCTCACAACAGAAATAGAACAATTCATAACAAATCTAATAATTTTAAAAACATTTAAAAAGCCCCATTATTAATCAAACATACATACAAACATATGATACATAAATTGTATAGGCCCTGGGAAGACATTTCAATTCCCGCATGCCTGGTGGCAAAGGTGGGTTTTAAGGAGTTTACGGAAGGCAAGGAGGGTGGGGGCAGTTGTAATCTCTGGGGGGAGCTGGTTCCAGAGAGCCGGGGCCGCCACAGAGAAGGCTCTTCCCCTGGGACCCGCCAAACGACATTGCTTAGTCAACGGGACCCATAGAAGGCCAACTCTGTGGGACCTACTCGGTCGCTGGGATTCGTGCGGCAGAAGGCGGTCCAAGAGATATTCTGGTCCGATGCCATGAAGGGCTTTATAGGTCATAATCAACACTTTGAATTGTGACCGGAAATTGATGGGCAAATTTGTCAATATCTTTTTGTAGGTGAAGTCTCCAGAACTGAACACAGTATTAGTCCAAATGTGGTCTCACCAACGCTCTATATAGCGGGATCACAATCTCTCTCTTCCTGCTTGTTATACCTCTAGCTATGCAGCCAAGCATCCTACTTGCTTTTCCTACCGCCCGACCACACTGCCCACCCATTTTGAGACGGTCAGAAATACCACTTCCCATTTTCCTCTTCTTGACCCCCTGACTGTGTAAGTTTCTCCTTTTCTTTTTCAGTGAAAATAGGTCAGGTTCTTCCACTTCAGGTACCAAAATTAAAAGTTTTTCTTCTTGTTCCTCTAATCTTATTAATTGGGCCTGGCTCATTGTCAGCCGACTCTGCTATCCAATCGGAGTCAAAGTCCGTCCGGATCCGAGTGAGTTTATCAGTGAAAAATGAATTAAAATCCTTGGCACTGCTCTGCAAGGGCTCCCCATCTACCCCCTGATTGAGAAGGGAGTGAGTTACCCTGAACAGAGCAGCCAGGTGAGATTCCACTAATGCAATCAAGGCGGCATGGTACGCGCATCTTGCCACCTTGAGCGCCACTTTGTAATTCTTAATATGAGCTCTTAAAAGTGTTCGATCGGACTTGGATTTACTTTTCCTCAACCGCTTCTCTAGACATCTCTTCTGGCGTTTCAACTCCCGGAGTTCCTCAGTAAACCAAGGAGCTCTCTAGGGTCTAGTGCCACAGAGTGGTCGCAACGGTGCAATCCGGTCAAGAGCCACCGTCGAAACCCTGTTCCAGGCCACGGCAAGAGACTCTGCTGAACTGTGGACAAGTGAATCGGGTATAACCCCAAGTGCCTTCTGAAAGCCCTCAGGGTCCATCAGGCGTCTGTGGCGGAACCACCTAATTGGTTCCGCCTCCCTGAAGGGGAGGATTGGAGCCATGAAGTCAAGCTGCACAAAAAAATGGTCTGACCATGACAAAGGCAAGGCATCGAAGCCCCTTAGTCTCAGACCATTACTCAGTTGCTCCGAGAAAAATATTATGTCATGGTGGCCATGAACTCCTGTGCTAACCCTGAGGACCCGCTGAGTGACGGTAGATTGAAGTCCCCCAGGACAATAAGTCCGGGGAACTCCACCGCCAACCTGGCTACCTCCTCGAGCAGAACAGGCAGGGCTGTTGACACGCAGCTGGGAGGCAGGTATGTGAGCAACAAGCTCACCTGAACCTCTAGGTCCAACTTCACCAAGAGGGAGATAATAATAATAATAATAATAATAATAATAATAATAATAATAATAAAAAATTAGATTTGTATGCCGTCCCTCTACAAAGACTCGGGGTGGCTCCGAAGACTTGGGGCAGCTATTGTGGGGTTACCTAGGTTCGCCCACATCTCTCCAACATTCCGTGGCTTGCATTGGCTGCCAATCAGTTTCCGGTCACAATTTAAAGAGTTGGTAATGACCTATAAAGCCCTACATGGCATCGGACCAGAATACCTCTGGGACTGTCTTCAGCCGCATGAATCCCAGCGGCCGATAAGGTCCCACAGAGTTGGCCTTCTCTGGGTCCCGTCGACTAAACAATGTGGTCTGGCAGGACCCAGGGGAAGAGCCTACTCTGTGGCGGCCCCGGCCCTATGGAATCAATTCCTCCCAGAGATCAGAACTGCCCCCACCCTCCTTGTCTTTCATAAATTGCTTAAGACTCACCTATATTGCCAGGCATGGGGGAATAGTTTTATGTATGATATGCTTGTGTTGTATGGTTTTTTAAATGATGGGTTTTTAGATCCTTTCTTTTAAATATTAGATTTGTTACATTATCATATTGTTATTATTATTGTTGTGATCTCCCCCGAGTCTGCGGAGAGGGGCGGCATACAAATCTAATAAATTATTATTATTAAATTATTATTAATATCAGCTTACTATAATTAACCACTAAAAACTGTAAATATTAAATATTTAAAACATAACATTATATATATATATATATTTGTTTTCGTAGATTTTCACGGGTACAGGTATGATGGTCTTGGTATATTCGGGTTTCTTCCCGTGTAGGATTTGGAAATTTCTGGCGACGTTTCAATGAGGTCCCACTCATCATCTTCAGGCTGGTGTTTCTCTCCTTGATCTCAAGTGAGCACTGCGAGAGGACACACATTGTAAAGCAATCAAGTAACCTGCAAGTCCCAACTACTCAGGACATCACGCCTAATCTACAACCATTAACTAATCAGCATACCTCAGCTACATCAACGACCCCAATTGTTACCCCTCTGACTCACCAGGAAGTTTCTACACAGCAGGCAATTGCTGAGCCATCAAACCACACCCAGCCACCAGTATTTATAGAAGGAATGCAGCTCAGGTCTCGCAGTGCTCACTTGAGATCAAGGAGAGAAACACCAGCCTGAAGATGATGAGTGGGACCTCATCGAAACGTCGGCAGAAATTTCCAAATCCTACACGGGAAGAAACCCGAATATACCAAGACCATCATATATATATATATATATATATATATATATATATATATATATATATATATATATATATATATATATATATAGAGAGAGAGAGAGAGAGAGAGAGAGAGAGAGAGAGAGAGAGAGAGAGAGAGAGAGAGAGATATAGGAGATAATTCGATAGTTCAATTAATCAGAACAGATTAGGTCAGCAGCAAAGTAGCACTAAGTTCTCAATTGCTAAGTTCTAGGATAGTTCAATGTCCCGAGGGGGGATGTCCGAGTCCTAGACACTCTGGTCTCTTCTAGATGTTCCCCAGCTCTTTGCTGCCGGCTGCAGTCGACCAGTCGACAATTCTAGATCTTCTCTATCTGTCCCAGTTCTGTCTCCAGATCCTCCACTCCCACAGCACCCCTGTCTCTCTCTGGTGGACCCTCGGTTGACTTCTGATGGCTCTGTTGTTGTTGGATGGCATTTCTGGCTCTCCGTCCGCCAAGCAGCACCGCACGGGCTACAGACGCTCTCAGCATGGCCTCATCGCAGCCTTGACATCCTCCCTGGCCTCCTCTCTCCTCTCGCGGGCCCCCTTCTCCACATCCGCAGCCGGTCCAACCTCTCCGTGCAGGCCCTTCACCTGGCAGACCCTCCGACGCTCAGCGCTCCCAGCAAATAGCGTCCTAGCATCCCCGGTCTATCCAGTGGGCCTGGGCTGTTTCAGGCTCTCTCAGGCAATACCACCTCCGTCCAGCACCATCCACGCCCAACGCCTCTCGTCCTCTTGTCTCCGCCTCAGCTCATTCTCTCCTCCTCGATCTCTCCGCGAGAGTCAATCCTTAGTGGCAGCCACCATTTTCCCACGACCCAGCTGATTAACTCCCGTTACCTGTGCGGCTAGGGTAATTCTTTATCGCCATAGAGAGACATCGGGCGGTGGGCTCCAGAGACAGGGGTAATTCACCCCACCGAAACTGCTAGAAATAAGCTCACTGCCACAATAAATCACCCTATGTCCGAGGAGCTGTAGCTTCCTTCCTCCTTCCTGCTGCCCCACTGTAACTGGAAGAAAGGAAGGGAGGGAGGATGGGAGGGAGGGAGGGAGGAAGGGAGGAAGGAATGAAAGAAGGAAGGGAGGGAGAAAGGAAGGGAGGGAGGGGGAAGGAATGAAGGGAAAAATGAAGGGAGGGAGGAAGGGAGGGAGGGAGGGAGGAAGAAATGGGGTGAGACATCACTTAGAGAAACTAAGAGGGGCTGCCAGATCCCCCTCCCCCATTGACCCTGTCAACCACAAGGGAGGAGGAAGGAAGGAAGGAGGGAGGGAGACCCATCAGGAGAAGAGGGAAATCAGAGGCTCCTATAGGCTGAGTTCAGAACTGGGAGGAGACAAAGATCAGACACCAGGACATGGCATGAAAAAAGCAGTTAGTGGGAGTCCTCAACTTATGACCACAACTGAACCCAGGATTTCTGTTGTGAGGGGAGATATTTATTAAGTGAATTCTGCCCCACCTTATGACCTTTCTCACCACCATTCTGTTTCTATCAGGGTCGTGGAGTGAATCTGACTCCTCTGTTGACTCTGCTTGTGGGAAGGCTGCAAGAGTGGATCCCAGGACCTTCGGTTCGGTAGCCTAAGCATAGCCCATAAAATCATCTGCTACAATGTCCTTCCTGCCAACGACTATTTCATCTTCAACCAAAACAACACACGAGCACACTATAGATACAAACTTAAAGCAAACCGCTCCAAACTCGACTGCAGGAAATATGATTTTAGTAACCGAGTTGTTGATGACAGGAACTCACTACCTGACCTATCATCACCTAATCCCCGAAACTTTAGACTATCCACTGTTGACCTCTCCTGATTCCTCAAAAGACAGTGTGGGCATAAGTGCACCAGAGTGCCTTCCATCCCCTGTCCTAATGTTTCTCTCTTACTGGTATCATGTATATAAAGATTGTCATAGCTTTTTATTCCACCAATACGTACTTGATAAAACAAATAAAGAAAAACAAATAAATAAACCACCTGAATCCCTCCACTGCTCCCTTCCCTGTATTTCTCTTCCCTCCCTCCTTTCCTCTTTCTTCCCACCCTCTCCTTCTCTTCTCCCCCCCCCCCACCTCGCGAGAGAGAAATAAGCCTTCTCCAGCGTTCATTGGGAGCTCCAGCGGGAGGAGCAGTAGCCTGGCTGGGCAGAACTGCCCTGCTGCATCAAACACGAGAATTCGGGACCAACTCATCTTCTTTCAAGAGTCCGAAGAAGGCTTGTTTCTCCCTTCTCGCTCACTCTCCTGCCCGCTACAAGGACACCGCGGGGAGAAAGTCATGATGCCATGCCTCCCTGTCTTTGTAGCTGACAGGAGAGCAAGTGAGTGAGCTAGAGAGATGAGCCGCAGTGTCCTTGTAGTGGACAAGAGAGTGAGCGAGAGAGAGAAACTACCCTTCTCCGGCCATGCGAAGGAAGAGGAGCTGGTCCCAAATTCTCATGCGTGCTGCAGCGGGGCAACTCTGCCTGGCCAGGCTACTGTTCCTCCCGCCCGATCTCCCATCAACAACCAGAGAAGGCTCAGTTCTCTCTCACGCTCACTCTCCTGCAGGCTACAAGGATACCGTGGCTCATCTCACTTGTTCGCTCACTTGCTCTCCTGCCACGGTGAGAGCTCCAGGGGGAGGAGCAGTAGCCCGGCCGGGCAGAGCTGCCCCACTGCAGCGCACAGAAGGATTCGGGACCAACACCTCTTCCTTCTTCCTGGTGGCATCTTTCAAGGACAGTCTGAAGCATCCCCCCTCAAGCATCCCCCTTCCTGAAGATGTCCCACTCCAGATGGCTTCGGCATTTGCTTTACACTGAGCCACACCAGCTGCCACCACCTGCCCAAGATACAGCAGGGTCTGGACTGGAGGGAGCAGCCGAGATGCCGCTGAGTGAAAGAAAACATTTTTGGCCTCCTTTTCGGCAGCAACAGCCAGCACCAGTGAGAGCCAGGGAGCTGTGTCTGAGGTCAAAACCCGGGTCCTTGCCACGGCTGGGATTCCCCACCTCGGGACTGCCGGTGCAAGCAAAAGAAGGCAGGGAATCCCACTGGGTGCGGGAAGGAAATAGGAAATCCCGACAGTGGCAGTCACAAGGCAGGGGAAATCCTTGCGGCAGTAAGATAGCACATGCGCACTAAGAGAGCACACACGCAGTAAGAGAGCGCACACACAGTAAGAGAGCCCACGCACCCAAGCTCGGGTTCGTAAGGTGAAAACGGTTCTTAAGGAGAAGCAAACAAATCTTAAACACGGGGTTCGTATCTCGAAAAGTTTGTATGAAGAGGCGTTCGTAAGAAGAGGTATCACTGTAATTTCTGGAACGTTGCACTTTGATATGGCCCAAGAGCTAATCAATAAAACTCATGTTATGTCAAACCATGACCATTATAGAAAATTTGTTTTTTTGGGGGGGACTATTGAGAATTTAATATGAAATTCTGGAAGAAAAGGCAGTGTTGCTATCTAAAAGTTCTCAGGCTTTGTTCCAAATTTTTGCAGAGCTCTTCCTTTTATGCAATGAGTTGGAGATTTTTCTGTTATTATTCTTATTCTTATTCTTATTATTTAAATTTGTATGCCGCCCCTCTCCGTAGACTGTTGTTTTCCTATCAATTGCAGAGAACACAGAGTAATTAGACTCCTTGGGCTTTTTTACTTGAAACACTTACATTCAATAATATTAAATATGATTTCATGTCTTTGTGTGTGGTTGTGCATATAAAAATCCAATTTTGCTATTTCTGCTCGGACGATCAGAAGCTTCTCCTTACAGGAAAAAAGGTGCAACCATTGATCAGGTAGATTAGAAATGCTCAGGGAAACCGACAGATCAGGAAATGTTTACACAGCCACATTCGTCTACTTTCTGATTGTTATTTTTCCACCTAAAAGATTTCAAATAGATTTTCAGTTGAATTGAATAGCTTGCTTGTTGTGTTTAAGGTCGCGGAAAAAGTGATTTATTCTGGTTTGATTTTTTTGAATTTGCATCTCAGAAACATCTCTGCAGACTTTCTATGTCCACCATCAAGGTGGTGCTTGACTTGCAACCACAGTGGAGCCCAAATTATCTGCCCCATTGTACGGCCTATCTTGCCACAGTTGTTGGGTGAAGCACTGTGGTTGTGGAGTGACTCACACGGGATGTGAAGTGAACCTGGCTTCCCCATTGACTTTGCTTGCCAGGAGGTCCCAAAAGGGGATCACGTGACTCCCAGACGCTGTGACCATCACAAATGGGAGTCAGCCACAAAGCATTGGCATGTCAATCACGTGACCCTGGGGATGCTACAAAGGTCATAATGGTGGACAATGGTCCTGTGTCTCTTCTTTCTACAAACAGTCTCTGAGGGAACCGTCGACAGTTGAGGGCCACCTGTATTGATGCCTCCAAGGTGCCTCTAGACGGAAAGGCCTTTTCTTCACAGGGGCTGCAAAAGGCCCAAAGCCCTTCAAGATGCTTCCCAGAGGGAGGGGGAGGGACAAAGGCAGGAGGGGGGAAAGGCCTCCCTTCTCCTCAATCTGTGGCCATCCTCGGACCCCAAAAAGTCACCACTGGCAGAAATAGTCAGATTGAATTGAAACATGTTTCTTAAAGATATTGCATTAGGGGAAATGTAGTGAAATGGCACTCTGGGTAATGTAGTTTTACATGTGCCCACATCTGCACATTCCTATATTCATTCATTCATTCATTCATTCATTCATTCATTCATTCATTCATTCATTCATTCATTTATCTTCAAACAAACATGTTCAAAAGGCCTTGTGCGAAAGGGCCTAAAAAAAACCCCAGATGGGTCTTTGCCAGCTTTAGTTGTCCATCTCACGGCCTGAGGAGGCCAGTTAGGATTTAAAGACCAGAGCCCAGACTTCCCCCTACAGGCAGCAAGAAGGATAGCTAAAGCATGGAAAGGCCCAGGGGCGGAAGGTCTCTGTGTGCTGACTGTGGAATTCTGGGAGTTGAAGTCCACTCATCTTCAGGTTGCTAAGCTAGCCAGTTTTTTTCCTAACTTCTCTCTGATTTTTGTGCATGTTTTTGTTGGTGCGTGTCTCTGTGTTTGTGTGTTTGTGAGAGACACAGAGAGAAATGTTTATTTTAAAACTCTGCAAAGTTTTGAACAAGTTCAAAGTTCACTAAAGTTGCATCAGCCCTTTTGTGTGGGTGTATGTGAGAGACAGAAAGGTTTTTTTTAACTCTGCAAAGTTCTGGTAACTAGTGTTTCACTAAAGTTGCATCAGCCCTTTTGTGTGTGTGTATGTGAGAGACAGAAACGTTTTTTTAACTCTGCAAAGTTCTGTCAACTAATTTTTCACTAAAGTTGCATCAGCCCTTTTGTGTGGAGCCTTTGAGCTTTAACTTTCAAAACAAAGTTAAATATATGTTGGCTTTAACTCAGAAGGCAGCTATTTCAGACCTGTGAGATGCTCTGGCATTAACTGGCCCCTGGGATTTTGTCTCCGTGCCCACAAATGTCAGATTTATTTGTTTCTTCAGCCACAGTTGCCATGTATTCCCTCCGGGGTCAGTTTCCAGCATGGAGCTCCCAAACTTCTCAGTTCGAGATGACCAATTTAATTCCATCTCTGCCCCTGCCATTATATGCCATATGGGGAATATTTCCCTTTCATTTCTCTCCAGAATATCACCCAAAGTTGAATTATCCAGGGATCTCTCCTGAGAGGGAGAATGATGATCAAAGTTTCAGCTCTGCTCTTTGGCTGAATCCTCCAGGGGAGACTTTGGGCAGAGAAATGGGGAGTTTGGAGACAGGCAGAGTCTCTTGCATGTACGTCTCTCTCCTTTCCAGGTGAAGCTGTGTTTCAATCAGGAAAGCAACTGAATCATATCCCACCTTGTGAAAATCCTCTGAATTCTTCTGTAGGAACAGGAAGGAGATTGATTGAGTCACTCCATGGATGATGGACCTCCTGCTTCTGGTTGTGGTGCTGCTTTTGTCCCATCCAGTCTCTGGGAAGCTGAGAAGGAAATGCCTGATGAGTTTGGAGCACCAGGATGGAAAACAACCATGGAGTCTTTACAGCCCAGGAGACCATCTCATTGGTATAGTCACCACTGGAGATGAAACGTTGCCTACAAAGTTGCTTTTCAACGTGGCTCCTTCTCTTCCTGATCTGTAAGTCATTCAGGGTGATGGAGTTTCACTCCCTCTGTTCTAACACTCTCCTTATTTTATGTTTTTTCCTCATTTATTCCTATATTGTGAATATGTCTAATTTCCTGAATGATTTTGATTTCCACGGCTTCTGGTTTTTGTCTGATTTTGTGAAAGAGACTCAAAAAGGGGTCTGAGAAAAAGCTGAAAGGGCTGCAGATTATTTTCCTCTCTCTGTTCAATCCTTAATTTATCATTTGAATAATGAATTTTATTTGAAGTAATTGGGGAATCAGTTGTAGTTGCTGCACCTCAGTCGATTTCCATATTTGTGTAACTGATCATTGCTTTTGGTTCACTAGGCATGTGGAAGATTATACACTGCTCAAAAAAAAAATAAAGGGGACACTTAAACAACAGAATATAACTCCAGGTCAATCAAAGTTCTGTGAAATCAAACTGTCCACTTAGGAAGCAGCACTGATTGTGTTGCTCTTCACATGCTGTTGTCAGCCCATTCAACTTTGTACAGAACAAAGTGTTCAATGAGGATATTTCATTCATTCAGATCTAGGATGGGTTCTTTGAGTGCTGCCTTTATTTTTTTGAGCAGTATATATTAAAAGAAGTATTTGTTGTTGCTGTTGATTATAATAACATATTTTTTACAATAGGGATATTTATGATTTATTAACTGGCTTAATATTAATTTTTAACGTTCAACTGATCAACAAGAATTCCCAGTTCATGCACAACCTCACACTGGGCTACAATATCCATGACAACTATATGAGCACTTTCCGCACTTCAGATGTCTTGCTGGACATTCTCTCCACTGGAGAAGCCAATGTCCCCAACTACGGCTGTGGAAGGAAGGACAACCTTCTGGCTCTTCTTGATAGGTCGAGAAAGGAAATCTCCATCCAGATGTCAACGTTAGGAGGCACCTACAAAGTCCCACAGGTTTGTTTGTGCTTTTCTCCATCTGGTAAAAGTAAGTGGTGGGTGATGGTAGATGAGCAATAGATGCAATCGTGTTTTCTGCCTGGAATTCAGGAACTGATTTCCTCCATATTAGGAAAAATGTCAATGTTCTCCTCCATTATGTTCATGTTGAGATTAATCATAAAAGGCCTGAAATGCAAGCAATACCTTCGCTGGAGAAGACATTCTACCAACTAGTTCATTGATCCAAAAATATCTCTAGTTGTTGGGGCCCCTATTGGCATCTTCATTTTAGAAGACAAGACCTGCTCATTGTGTGAAAAACAGGATATGAAACTGGGGCTAGTCCCTAAGTAAGAGGAAAAACCACATTAAGAACATATGACTTATGGGAGTGTTCATTATACTGGGAGTCACGCATGTATTGCCGATTTGGTATAAAAATGGAGGTGTGAAGATGTCAATTGCCTTCTTCAGGGGTGATTCTCTACCTGAGTTGGCCTCTCCTTGATTAACGAGATAGTAAACATCTGTTCCTGTTCATCTGGCTCCTGTGTCATTATTTTTCCTTTTCTCACAGTGACATAATAACAGTGTGCAATATTTCAGGGGCTGCCCCAAAGAATAGGGGGGATGGGTTGACCTATTTTCCAAAAACTGGAAAACAAGACAAGAAACAATGGATTGAAACTAATCATGGAGAGAAACAACCTAGAACTAAGGAGAACTTTCCTGACATATAGAGCAATTAATCAGTGGAATAACTTGTCCCCAGAAGTTGTGCGTGCTCCAACACTGGAGATTTTAAAAAAGAGACCACACAGCTACTTGTCTGGAAGAGTATACGGTCCCCTGATTGAGGAGGAGGTTAGACTAGAAGACCTCCAAGGTCCCTTCCAATTCTTTTATTCTGTTTTAAGTTCCGTTGTAGGTACACATGTTGAGCATGCTAAATACCTATTGGAACTCACTAATTTACACTAACAAAATGATATTATCACACTTACACATTGGATTGTATACTCTGTGTACAAGACTTGGATTCTTTTGTCATAATAATTATCTGATAATAAATCAATCAAGTTCAAAAGTTACGGTCCTTGGGAAATGACATGGTAGCCACAGTTGATCAGCCAATAGAGTGTGTAACACCTTTCCTTGCCTGGGGTTGTTTTCTCTGAGACGGAATCTGGGACCCTCATCATCAAAGGAGCTCAGTCAGAGAAAGGGCCTGAGTGAGAGTGGTGCTTAAATGAAAACTGATAGCTCTCCAGGTACCCCAACCCCAACTATCAAAGCATAAGAGGCCAAGGTTTCCCCCATGTTCTTACGTCCATCTGATGTTTGGGGCTTCAGAAAGGGGGATGGGACTTTTTGCCTCTGCCAGTTGGACGAAGCTCTTTCTCCCACCGCAGCTGATTGGCCTTTGCCTTCTCTCCCTCACCCAAAGGCCCCTAGCTATTGGCCCCAGCCCTTTCATCAAAAAAATCCACCTTCAGCCACAGCCTTTTGGCCACATGGGACACTTCGCCACCATCCAATCAGAACGGTTCTTACAAAATGCTACTTTTGGAAGGAAAGAATGGGACAGTTTGCTCTTTGATACACACACACAGCAGTTGAATGATAGAGAGGGAAGGGACCTCAGTGGCCATCTAGTCTGACCCCCCTTCTCATTCAGGAGACTTACAGAATGATAGAGAGGGAAAGGAGCTGGGGGTCAGACTAGATGGCGACTGAGGTCCCTTCCCTCTCTATCATTCTGTAAGTATCCTGAATGAGAAGGGGAGGTCAGCCTAGATAGCCACTGAGGTCCCTTCCCTCTCTATCATTCTGTAAGTCTCCTGAAGGAGAATGGAGGTCAGACTAGATGGGCACTGAGGTCCCTTCCCTCTCTATCAGTCTCCTGAAGGAGAATGGGGTAAGACTAGTTGGCCACTGAGATCCCCTCCATTGTCCTGCTTGAGCTTGGGGGTCAGACAAGATGGCCACTGAGGTCCCTTCCCTCTCTACCATTCTGTAAGTCTCCTGAATGAGAAGGGGGCTCATACTAGATGGCCACTGAGGTCCCTTCCCTCTCTACCATTCTGTAAGTCTCGTGAATGAGAAGGGGGGTCATGCTAGATGGCCACTGAGGTCCCTTCCCTCTCTACCATTCTGTAAGTCTCGTGAATGAGAAGGGGGGTCATACTAGATGGCCACTGAGGTCCCTTCCCTCTCTATCATTCTGTAAGTCTCCTGAAGAAAAATGGGGTCAGACTAGATGGCCACTGAGATCCCTTCCCTCTCTATCATTCTGCAAGTCTCTTGAAGGAGAAGGGGGTCAGCCTAGATGGCCACTGAGGTCCTTTCCCTCTCTGTCATTCTGTAAGTCTCCTGAATGTGAAGGGGGGTCAGACTAGATGGCCACTGAGGTCCCTTCCCTTTCTATCATTCTGTAAGTCTCCTGAATGAGAAGGGGGGTCAGACTAGATGGCCACTGAGGTCCCTTCCCTCTCTATCATTCTATAAGTCTCCTGAATGAGAAGGGGGGTCAGACTAGATGGCCACAGAGGTCCTTCCCTCTCTGTCATTCACCCGGGGTGTGTGTGTGTATGAAAGAGTAAACTGTCCCATTCTTTCCTTCCAAAAGTAGCATTTTGTAAAAATCGTTCTGATTGGATGGTGGTGAAGTGTCCCATGTAGCCAAAAGGTTGTGGCTGAAGGTGGATTTTTTGTGACGAAAGGGTTGGGGCCAGTAGCTAAGGGCCTTTGGGTGAGGGAGAGAAGGCAGCGGCCGATCAGCTGCGGCGGAAGAAAGAGCTTCGTCCAAATGGCGGAGGCAAAAGGTCCTAAACCCTCAGAGAGAAATCTCTAGCAGAACCAACCCCATCACGGCCTCTGAGGTCTTGGGGTGGGTAAAAGGACTTGGGAATTTATACAATTTCTGCTATGTCTAAATTCAGAAAATATGGATATCGGCATAAATTCTAATCTACGAAAACTGACAGGCTCTGAAAAGAGACAAAAGTTCAATTAAAGAGAAATCTTGGATTATACAACTGACAAATCGTATTAGGAACTGAGTTCTCCCCGTTTCTTGTACAATTGGAGAAGAAGCTAAAAAAAGTCCTCCAGAAAAAATCTGGGATATAGAAACAGAAAGAGATGCACCAATCCTCAAAAATTATAATTGGCCCTTTATTGGAATATAATACTTCAGTCAGCATTTCAATGTGTTAATCTAATTGTGGTAAATTGTAAAGGTGGTACAGTAATATTATTCACAATGTGTATAGTTTTAAAAAATTATTCTTTTTCATTTCTATAATACAATCTTGCTAATATTCTGTCTTTAATATTTCAAACAATGTCTAACCACAAATTGTTCCAATACATTCATGAGAAGCAGGTTGGATTTATTAAAATGTAATATTTTGGATTTGATCTGACCCCAAATATGACACAGAATTTTCATTGCTTTTTCAGATCAGTTATTTTAGTGCTTCAGAGGCTCTGAGTGATAAAAGCAAATTCCCCTTTTTCCACCAGATGTTTCAGAAAGAAGGGATCCAGTACCCAGCCATTGTCCAACTACTCCTCCATTTCAGATGGACCTTGATTGGCCTCTTTGCTTCAGACACCGAGAATGGAGAGAGTTTCATGAGGACTTTCCCTCCTGTGCTTGTCAGGAATGGAATTTGTGTGGTTCTATCACAACAATTCTCAACAACAGGATCTACAGCCTATCTCAGGGATGCCCTCTCTAAGTGGAGACAAGTCAATGTCTATGTTCACTTCATGGAAATGGATTTCTTTTGGGACAGAATTCTTCCTTTCCATTTAACATTTTTGCGCTTGCCGGGACTCATTGAAGAGAAAGTCTGGATCCTCACAAATTTTGCAAATTATCCAATGGACAAGCGCAGACTTCTCAAATACATCCACAGTATTGTGAACTTTGGTTATCTGCCCAATAGAAGGCCAAAAGATGAAGCCTTTGAACCCCATTTCTTTATGGGAGGAAACTTTCAAGATCTTTATTTTCTCTCTTCTCTTTCAAAGAACGTCTTTTCTGTGAAAGGCCGCAGAAGATGCACCCAGAAAGCCCCACTGGAGACCCAGAGGAAAAGGAACAGAATGCGGATCCCAAATTACTATGACAATTACAGCCTCATGAAGACTCTGGCCCATGTCTTGAATGCCGCCTATTCCTCCAGATCGAGGAGGAGAAGGACGGAGGGAGAAAAGAGGTCGGGGTCTCCAAGGCTGCAACCGTGGCAGGTAGGGGGTCCCGATATGGATCCATGAATCTCAGATCCTTTGGAGGAGGAATCCTGAGGAGAAGGAGGGGAACCACCTCAACGGATCTGCCCAATTTAATTACTCGGGGAATTATGGTTCCAAAGCAGTGTGTATGTGTGTGTATGTTTGTGTGTATGTTTCCCAAGTATTTTACTACCACTCTGTGGGAGTGACTTATTTTGTGGCTGTGGCTTGATGGTCATGTGATTGGGTGGGAGGGGCTTACTAGTCATGTGACCAGGGGGGTGGCTTCATGGAAATGTGATTCAGCAGGCGATGCTTGGTGGTCATGTCATGGAACAATTAAAAATAATAGGATTTTTCTCTTTCTCTCTTTCTTTTTTTTCTTTTTCTTTCTTTCTCATCTATTTCTTCCTTCTTTCCTTCCTTCCATCCTTCCTTCCTCCCTCCTTCCTTCCTTTCTCTCTCTCTCTCTCTTCCTCTTTCTTGCTTTTCTTCCCTCCCACCCACCCATCCAATTTTCTCCAACCTTCCTTCCTCTCTCTCTTCTTTCTTTCTTTCTTTCTTTCTTTCCCTCACTCCCAACTACCCACCCAACTTTCCTCTTCCTTCCTTCCTTCCTCCCTCCCTCCTTTCTTTCTCTTTCTCTTTCCCTTTCTTACTTTCCCTCCCTCCCATCCAACATCTTCCCTCTTTTCTTCCTTCCTTCCTTCGTCCAACCCTCCCTCACTTCTCTCTCTCTTTCTTTCTTTCATTACTTTTCTTTCTTTCTCCCTCCCTCCCTCTTTTCTTTCCTTTTTCTCTTTCTGTCTCCTTTCTTTCTTTCCCTCCCTCACTCCCACCCACCCAAACCTCCTCCTCAGTCCTTCCTTCCTCCCTCCCCCTCCATCCCCTTTCTTTCTTTATTTCTTTCCTCCCTTCTTTCTTTCTCTCCATTCCTTCCACCCACCCACTCAACTTCTCCTTCCTTCCTTCCCCCTTCCCTCCATCCCTGCCTCCTTTCCCCTCTCTCCCTCCCTCTCTCTTTCTCTCCCTCCATTCCTTCCTTCCTTTCTCTGTCTCTTCCCCCCTCTTTCTTTTTTCCATCCCTCACTGCCACCCACCCCAAACTTCCTCCTCAGTCCTTCCGCCCTCCACTCCCTCCCTCCCTCCCCCTTCCTTCCTTCCTTTCTTTCTTTCTTTCTTCTTCCTTCCTTTCTTCTCTTTTCTCCCCCTCTTTCTTTCTTTTGCTCCATTCCTTCCACCCACCCACCTACCCACTCAACTTCTCCTTCTTTCTCTTTCTCTCCCTCCCTGCCTCCTTCCCCCTTCCTCCCTCCACCTCTCTTTCTCTCCCTCAGTTCCTTCCTCTTTCTCTCCCCCTCTTTCTTTCTTTCTTTCTTTCTTTCTTTCTTTCTTTCTTCTTTCCTTCCTTCCTTCTTTCTTTCTCTCCATTCCTT